>NC_067495.1:2112061-2412061 GCF_947179515.1 Apodemus sylvaticus | reverse complement strand
TTGGTTTTTTCTTTGTTCCCATTTTATGGAAAAGAGATTCTTTTCTCATACAATATATGTTGATTATAGTTCCCCATTAAACTACTTCTCCACATTCCGACCCCCTCCCCTCCCCTCTGGATCTATTACTTTTCTGTTTCTTGTTAGAAAAGTACAGACTTCTGTGAGATAACAAATAAGCACGACAAAATAAAACATAATAAGATGAAGAAAAACTCAAAGTTGAACAAGGCAACCCAACAGGAAGAAAACAGTCCGAAGCAGGAAAAAGAATCAGAGAGACACTTGTTTCCACAGTCCCACAAAATCACTAAGATATGAGCTAGAATACATACTCAAAGGACTTGGTGCAGACCCAGGGACCCTGTGCTGCGGCTTCAGTCTGTGTTTATATGTGCTTTGCTTAGTTGATTCCGAGGGCTTGGTTTTCCTGGTGTCCTCTATTCTCTCTGGCTCCCAGTCTTGCTGCCACTTCTTCTCTGGGATTCCCTGAGCTTAGGGAGTAGGGGAAGAGATTTGGTGGAGACCTCAGTCCATTTGTCATTTGTATGTATGAGGGCTATTTTCTAAAAATGTTTATTAGCTGTAGGAGATTCTTGTTGGAATTTTGGGGGCTAGTTAGGTATCATCTACAAATAATGATACTTTGACTTCTCCCTTTCCAGTTTCATCCCCTTGGTCTCTTTTAGTTGTCTTATTGCTCTAGCAAAAAATCAACTATTATATTGAATAGCTATTAAGAGAATGGACAACCTTGCCTTATTCCCAGTTTTAGTAGAATCACTTTGAATTTCTCTCCATTTAGGTTGATGCTGGCTATGGGTTTGTAGTAAACTGACTTTATTATGTTGAGGTATGTCCCATATTTCCTAATTTTTCTGGGACTTTAATCATGAAGTAGTATAGATTTTGTCAAAAGTCTTTTTCTGCATCTAGTGAGGTGATCATGGGTTTTTTTCTTCCATTTTATTTGTATGGCAGATTACATTTACTGATTTTCATATATTGAAGCATCCCTGTATCTCTGAGATGAAGCCTACTTGATCATGGTGGATAAATTTTTTGATGTGTTCTTGGATTTAGTTAGAAAATATTTCATTAAGTATTAAGTATTTATTGCATGGAGTTTCATGAGAAAAATTCATCTGTAACTCTCTTTTCTGTTGTTATTAAGTCTTTATGTTATTTTCATATCAGGGTACCTGTGGTCTCAAATAAATCAGGCAATATTCTTTCTATTTTGTGGAATAATTTAAGAAGTATTGGCATTAACTCTTCTTTCACAGTCTGGTAGATTTTTATATTAAAATTATCTGGCTCTGGGCTTCTATTTTGCTACGGGTTACAGGTCAGTCTACATTGTTTATCTGAATTTGATGTAACTTTGATAAATGGTACCTACTGAAAAAAATTATCAATTTCTTTTACATTTTCCAATTTGGTGGAGAACAGATTTTTTTTAAAGTATGTCCATATGAATCTCTAGAGTTCCTCGGTGTTGTTATGTTCTTTTCATTTCTGATTTTGTTAATTTAGATATTCTCTCTCTGCTTTTAGTTAGTTTGGATAAGGGTTTGTCTATCTGGTGGATTTCTTCAAAGAACCAACTCTTTGTTTCTTTGATTCATTGTATTGTTCTGTTTGATTCTATTTTATTGTAATTCTATTTTATGTGCAGGACTAGGCGCATGCTCTCTCACTCAGGCCAAAGAAGGCAGTCCAGTTAGGGAAAGAGGATCCAATAGCAGGCAACAGAATCAGAGAGAGCTCTAGCTATAACTGTTAGAAAACCCACATGAAGACCAAGCTGCACATATGCTACAAACGTGTAGCAGCCCTTGGTCCAGCCTCTGCATGCTCTTTGTTTGGTGGTTCAGTCTCTGTGAGCCCCCATAGGCCCAGGTTAGTTGACTCTGTAGGTCTTCTTGTGCTGTCTTGACCCCTCTGGCTCCCTCAATACTTCCCTCCAATTTTCCACAAGACTCCCTAAACTCCACCTATTGTTTGGCTGTGGGTATCTGTATCTGTTTTGGCCAGCTGCTGGATGAAACTTCTCAGACGACAGTTATTCTAGTCTCCTGTCTGCAAGCATACCAGAGTAACATTAATAGTGTTAAGGATTGGCTCTTTCCTGTAGGGTGGTTCTCAAATTGGTCTAGTCATTGGTTTGTGATTCTCAATCTCTGCTCCATCTTTATCCCTGTGCATCTTGTTGGAAGGACAAATTTTGTGTTGAAGATTTTGTATGTGGGTTGGTATCACCCCCCCCTCTACTGGAACTCCTACCCAGCTACAGGGGGTGAGTGACCACTTCCGTCTGCATATCCCCAGTTACTAAAAGTCTCAGCTAGGGTCAACCCCATAGACTCTTGGGAGCCTCCCCTGTCCTAGGTCCCAGAGATGCCCCCTCCCAAATTTTGTTTCTCTCTGCCAGTCCTGTTGTCCCACTACCTCACTTGCCCCACACCTGTTCTCCATCCTATTCCCCTCCCCACCCACTCTCCCACACAGTTCCCTTTCTCCATCCACCTCTGATATCTAATTTTTCTCCTTTTGAGTGAGATTCGAGTATCCTTCCTTAGACTCTTCTTGTTACTTAGTTTCTTTGGCTCCACGGGTTGTGGCATGGTTATTCTATACTTTATGGCTAATATCCATTTATAGGTTAATATACACTCTGCCTGTCTTTCTGGGTTTGTGTTACCTCACTGACTTAGCATTTCATTGCTGTGAAAAAACAGCATGACTATGGCAGCTCTTATAAAGTAAAACATTTGATTGGGGCTGGCTTAGTTTCATAGGTTCAGTCCATTATTATCATGATGGGAAACATGGCAGCTTGCAGACAGACATGGTGATGGAAGAGCCAAGAATTCTAAATTTTGATTCAAAAGCAGCCAGGAATCTCTCATTTCACACCGGGCAGAGCCTGAGCACAGGAGCCTCAAAGCCCACTTCCCCAGTGACACACTTCCAATAACAAGGCTACATCTCCTAATAGTGCTGCTTCCCATAGAACAAGCATATTCAAACAACCACATTCACTTTGGGCTGGTATTTCGTAGTTCCATCCATTTGCCTGAAAATCTCATGATAGTATTCCATTGTGCAAATGTACGACAGTTTCTTTATACATTCTTCAGCTGAGGGACATCTAAGTTGCTTTCAGTTTCTGGTTATTATGAATACAGCTGCTATGAACATAGTTGAGCAATTGTCCTTTGGGTGTGGTAGAGCATCTATTGGGTATATGCATAGGAGTGGTGTAGCTGCATCTTGAGGTAAAACTATTCCCGATTTTCTGGGAAACCACCAGATTGATTCCAAAGTGGTTATACAAATTTGTACTCCCACCAGCAATGTAGAAGTGTTCCCCTTGCTCCATATCCTTACCAACATGGTGTCACTTGAGTTTTTGATCCTAGCTATTCTGACAGGTTTAAAATGGAATCTCAAAGTCATTTTGATTTACATTTCTCTGATAACTAAGGACATTGAACATTTCTTTAAGTGCTTCTTGGCTGTTAGAGAAGCCTCTATTGAGAATTCTGTTTATCTCTGTACCCCATTTTTAAAATTGGGTTACTTGGTTCATTGGTGTTTAAATGCTTGAGTTCTTTATATATTTTGAATATTAGCCCTCTGTCTGATGTAAAGTTGGTGAAGATCTTTTCCCAATCTGTAGGCTGTCATTTTGTCCTATTGACAGTGCCCTTTGCCTTACAAAAGCTTTTTAGTTTCATGGGGTCCCATTTATCTTTTTTTTTATTTTAGTGCCTGAGCTATTGGTGTTATGTTCAGGAAAATGTCCACTAGGCCAATGTGTTCAAAGCTACTCCCCACTTTCTCTTTTATTAGATTTAGTGTATTCAGATTTACATTGACGTCTTTGATCCACTTGGACTTGAATTTGGGAAGGGTGATAAATATACAGCCATTTGCATTTGTCTACATGCAAACATCCATTTAGACCAGCATCATTTATTTAAGATGCTTTCTTTTTTCCATTGTATGTGTAGGTTTTTTACTGGGTCTTTGATTCTATTCCATTAATAAACCTGTTTCTATACCAATACCATATGCTTTTTATTGCTATTGCTTTGTAGTACAGCTTCCAATGAGGGATGGTTTTACCTTCTTTTTTGTACACGATATTTTTAGCTATTGTGGGTTTCACCAATTTTTTTTAATGTAGGCACTTTGTCTGTTTTTTTCCAGTATTTCTCTGTTTAGTTTTTGTCTTGATGAGCTGTTGGTGAGAATTGGGTATTCAAGTCTTCCACTCTCAATGTGTGAATGCCAATGTGTAATTTAAACTTTAGTGATATTTCTTTTATAAATATGGATGACCTTGTGTTTGGAGCATAGATGTTAGAAATTGAAACATCATCTTGGTGGATTTGTGGAATTTTTTTTTTGATGAATATGAAGTCAACTCCTGTCTTTTAAAATTACTTTTTATTTGAAGTCTACTTTGTTAGGCATTAAAATGGCTATTCCAGCTTGCTTCTTAGATCTAATTTCTTAGAAAATGGTTTCCAACTCTTTACTCTGAGGTAATGTCTATCTGTAATGTTGAGGTGGTTTTTTTTCCACTTCACTAGGAGGATGGATCCTGTTTTCATATCTATTCTGTTAACCTGTGTCTTTTTATTGGGGAATTGAGTCTATTGATAGGAGAGGTATAAATGGTCAATAATTGTTAATTCATGTTTTGTTGGTGGTGGTGGTGGTGGTGCTGGTGCTGGTGCTGGTGCTAGTGGTATGTGTGTGTTTCCCTTCTTTTGATTTTGCTCATGTGAGATAGTGCATTTCCTCTATTTTAATGAGTATTGTTAACCACCTTAGGTGGGAATTTTCATTCTAGCACTTGTTCTCAATGTTCCTAATGCTGCAACACCTTAATACATTTCCTCTTGTTGGGGTGACCCTTAACCATAAAATTATTTTTGTGGCTACTTTTATTAGCTGAAATTTTGATAGTGCTATGAATTATAATATAATTGTCTATGTTTTCTGATGGATTTTGGTGGTCCCCATGAAAGCATGTTTAACCCCCAAATGGGTTGCAACTCACAAGTTGAGAACCACTATAACCTTGTACCCTCTGTAAAGCTAGACTTGTAGATAAGCATTATTTAAATTTGGCTTTATTATGGACTATTTTATTTTCTCCATGTATGGTAACTGCAAGTTTTGCTGAATGCAGTAGTCTGGGCTCACATATGTGGTCGCTTAAGAGGCTCTAGCACATTTGTCCAGGCCCTTCTGACTGTTAAAATCTCCATTAAGTCAGATATAATTCTTATAGGTCTACCTTTATATGTTAGTTAGTAGTGTTTTTCTTGCAGGTTTTAATATTCTTTTTTTTTATACAATTAGTGTTTTGAGTATTATATGGCAAGGGGACTTTCTTCTCTGATCCAAACTATTTGGTATTCTGTATGCATCTTGTACCTTTAGAGCCATCTCCTTTAGATTAAAAAATTCTTTTATGATTTTGTTGAAAATATTTTCTGTGTATCTGCGCTGCGGTTTTCCTCCTTCCTCTATTCCTACTATTCTTGGGTTTGGTCTTTTCATAGTGCCCCAGATTTCCTGGATGTTTTGTGTCATGATTTTTTTTATTTAATTTTGACCATTATATCAATTTTTCTCTGGTATTTTTAATATCTGAGATTCTCTCTTCTATCCCTTGTTTTCTGGGGAAACTTGTCTCTGCAGTTCCTGCTCAAATTCCTAAAACTTTTATTTCTGTAATTGTCTCAGTTTGTGTTTACTTTATTATTTCTATTTCCACTTCAGGTCTTGCACAGTTTTATTTGTTTCCTTTAACTGCTTGTTTGTGTTTTCTTAGCTTTCTTTAAGGGATTTATTCATTTCCTCCAATTGTTTGTGTTTTTTAAATTTCTTTCAGGTGCTCTCTCCTCTCTCTGGACACTTATCTCTCTCTGCCATCTCTTGCCCCTTTCTCTCTGTTTAACCTCTCTATCCATCCTTTCCCCTCTTTCCACGTGGTCATGGCCAGCTCTCATCCCTCTGTCTCCTCTTTCTCTCTTTATTTCTCTATCTCCTTTTCTCTTTCTACTCTTCTAATAATAAAGCATTGAAACTATGAAAACATTTCTTTCAGGGATTTATTTATTTCTTCTTTATAGACCTCTATCATCTTCATGTATTTGGTTTTAAGGTCTTTTTTCTTGTACTTCAGCTATGCTAGAATATTCAGGAACTGCTGCAGTAGAATAGCTGGGCTGTAGTGAAGATATATCTCCCAGGCTGCTATTGATTTTGTTCTTATGCTGATATCTAGGCATCTGGCTTTGGGATGAGTATAGGTCTAGGTAGTCTACAGAAGAAAATGAAGTCATGACCTTGTGGCCTCCCTACCTTGCATATTTTGCTTCTAAGCAGACCATTCTCCAGAAGTCAGAATATTGAATTCTGAAGTAGTGTTGGGCACCAGTACATGGCCTGCAGATTCGCCTGCACTCTCCACATCTCGTTTAATGTACTTCTTCTACATGGATACCTTGGTGATGGGAGTGCCCACTATCCAATCTGAGGTAATGTAAAAATAAGTTGTGCTGGATTAGATATGTTAGCACATTGCCTCAGATTGACCTCCACTGTATAAGTGGTTGCTCACATGCAATATGGCAGATACTGTTCCCTGAAATTGTCTCTGGAGTGGCTCATCTCAGCACCCTTTACCTACCCATAGGTACTGTGTTCACAGAAAGTGCCAATTGTCTTTAGAGACTGAGATAATGGGATGAGTTAGAGGAAGGTAGGTTATGGGAGAGAATTTTTGTGATCTGTGGGCATGGGGTCAGATTGGAAAGGGAAACCAAAGTTGGTTTCCTGCTATAGAGCTTACCATGGGACTTTCGGGGCTGGATTTCAGGAGCAGTACAGGAGGTGTGGGTCTGCCTTCAGTCTACTTGTTGCCTTGGGAAAAGTAGCCTCTGAGTTAGCAGAGGGTGACCTTTGTGAATTTTGGTGAAGGTTTTCTTGAATGTTTATGGAAAGAGTGATGCTAGTGATGTGGCTAAGTCACCCATTCCTGTCCTAGCACCTGCAATTATCCCTAAGTCCACAAAGGAGGGATATAAGGAAGATTCCTTTATTATGTGTATGACTGGGGAATGAAAAGCTCCAGATATTGGGGACCACACCTACATTTGTGGCTAAGTGCACTAGGGTACAAATCTCAGTACAGTTGGGGGAAGAGAGACAGAAGTTGCCTGAGGTACCACAGAGAAAAGTGTCCTATTCAAATTGACAGTGTGTTAGAAGAAAAAAAGATGGGACTATTGATGGTTAATTCTCTCCTGTTGACAAATGGGACCTCATAAAATTACAAAGTTTCTGTAAGGCAAAGGACACCATCAAGAGGACAAATCGGCAACCAACAAATTGGGAAAAGATCTTCACCAATCCTACATCAGATAGAGGGCTAATATCCAATATATATAAAGAACTCAAGAAGTTAGACTCCAGAAAACCGAACAACCCTATTAAAAAATGGGGTACAGAGTTAAACAAAGAATTCTCACCTGAAGAACTTCGGATGGCGGAGAAGCATCTTAAAAAATGCTCAACTTCATTAGTCATTAGGGAAATGCAAATCAAAACAACCCTGAGATTTCATCTTACACCAGTCAGAATGGCTAAGATTAAAAATTCAGGAGACAGCAGGTGTTGTAGAGGGTGTGGAGAAAGAGGAACACTCCTCTACTGCTGGTGGGGCTGCAAATTGGTACAACCACTCCAGAAATCAGTCTGGCGGTTCCTCAGAAAACTGGGCACCTCACTTCCAGAAGATCCTGCTATACCACTCCTGGGCATATACCCAGAGGATTCCCCACCATGTAATAAGGATACATGTTCTACTATGTTCATAGCAGCCCTATTTATAATTGCCAAATGCTGGAAAGAACCCAGGTATCCCTCAACAGAAGAGTGGATGCAAAAAATGTGGTATATCTACACAATGGAGTACTATTCAGCCATTAGAAACAATGAATTCATGAAATTCTTAAGCAAATGGATGGAGCTAGAGAACATCATACTAAGTGAGGTAACCCAGACTCAAAAGGTGAATCATGGTATGCACTCACTAATAAGTGGTTATTAACCTAGAAAACTGGAATACCCAAAACATAATCCACACATCAAATGAGGTACAAGAAGAAAGGAGGAGTGGCCCCTGGTTCTGGAAAGACTCAGTGAAGCGGTATTCGGTAAAACCAGAACGGGGAAGTGGGAAGGGGTGGGCGGGAGGACAGAGGAAGAGAAGGGGGCTTACGGGACTCTCGGGGAGTGGGGGGCTAGAAAAGTGGAAATCATTTGAAATGTAAATAAATTATATCGAATTCTCTCCTGATAGATTTGTTTTTCCAGATCAAAAGAAAGCTAATCCTGCTCCAATTAAGAGTTGAAGTATGACAGCATGGTTAAAACTTTTTGGAAGAATACAAAATATTTGAGTGTGTCTGGGTGATAGGAAAAAGGTATTAGAAAGGGGAGGATTTTTACAGGCTTGCACTGATTCCCCATTAATTAACAACCATGGGAAAAGTCAGTACCTAAACTTGTGTATCACTGACAATATGTGAACACAGTAGAATCTAAGATGGTGAATAGGACACACACACACACTGAGAAATGAACTGGTAGACAGAACTTACTGTTCTGTGGTATGTAAGATTAAGGAATTGATCCAAAAGAAGAGGTGATGAGAGGCAAGTTTGATAGTAATTATGAGATTGCACAGCGATGGGTTTAGCTGCCCTGCTAAGATGCTCCCAGTGAAAGACTGTCTTATAAAGCAGTAGAACCCTTGGGTCCCTGAGGAGGTATATTTCATGAGGGGTCTAATGATGGGTAATAATTGTGTAATGTTTAGACATATCTGGATATATGTGCTATAGAATTTATATAACCTATATGATGGGATAGTATCCTTTGATCCTTAGGTTTTTGGTACACTGAGCCTGTGAGTTGACCCAAGCCAGTAAAGGGATGAACACATCAGTATATGTAAATGAAGAGTGAGAGAAATAAACAAAGTTCTTTGGCCAGAGTGTTGTTGATATTATTAAGCAATTAATGGGCAAGGTAAAAATGGCTAGAGATGGGAACCTGTTTAAAGTGAATAGAAAAAGAAACAGAACAGAAAAAAGAAGAATGTGATCAGCCAGAGTGGACTCAAATTAAAAGACCAAAAGGAAAGAACTCTACTTGGGATGGTGTGAACTCCATGAGGTCCACCAGAGAACATTTAGTTATGAAGGCTAGTAGTTCAGAAATTTCAGTATCTGATATTTGTTGCAAAACAGAAAAGTTGGAGAAAATTACACAAAGGAATTTCCATGCCTTGTGATACAGAGACATTAAAAGCAAGAGAAGGTATACCAACAGGAACAGTTTCACTGAATTGCTTCTTTCATGAGAATTTTGAAGTCCCCAAAGAGGTCACAGGAGTATGTAGAATTAGTTGAGAGTGACTTCTGACAGTTGTTCCTCTGGAATAGGATGGAGAGGTAAACTGCATACCTGTTGTTGTCTTTACAGTCCATGAGTCAGCTTTTATCTGAAAGATGAATTCAAGAGGGGAGATCTGATGCCTTAGTGGCAGTGCAGATGGTGGGGTCTAGACTCTATAGGTTGGAGTGATTTAGGTGTCTCCCAGGTAGATCAGGAGTACTGATGAATCGGGAGAAGGTTTCGGTACAATTTTATCAGTAGAATTTCTTATGAAATAGCAGATGTAGAAGAGATCCAGGGTGTTTTCTTCCAGGGTTGAAGAGAACCTAAGGCTGTTGATGAAAAGGAAAAGTTGACTATCACAAGGGGTCTTCCATATATCAATTCTGAAGGACTTGGATGTAAAGCTTAAGGTAGTATATGGATTCTCTGAGCACAGTGGGGAGAAGATTAATCTTGTCTGTATTTGTAGACACTAATTTGGTAAAACCTATGAATGGTGTGTATCAGATATCCTGCATATCAAATATTACATTCTAATTCATAACAGTAGCAAAATTAAAATTATGAAGTAGCAATGAAATAATTTTATGGTTGGGGGTCACTACAACATGAGGAATTGTATTAAAGAGTTACAGTAGTAAGAAGGTTGAGAACCAGTGGTTTAGAGGACTCTGCAAAATTAAGGCAAGGATGAATGTTAGAGCTTATCTAGGGAGAGAGAAACTGCCCTCTAATATAAGCTATGCAGATAGAAACGCTCGTCAGGATCCCCTGAAGCCAGTTGGTATAATAATTTCATGAGAAGATTGATGCTGAGAATTCCAAAATGAAAAATTAACAAAGAAATAAGTTTGGTCTTGGAAAGGAGAGGTGGGAATGTTTCTGTCATTAGCTATCTTGGTTTGAGTGAGACTTCAGTGAGTAGGTATCATGTGAAGCCCCAGATATACTTTTAGTGAATTGTAACCTCAAAAATAAAACCTATTCTCTGTTGGGGCCAAGAAGTTAAGTCAGGAAGGGGGTGCTAGTAAGGAGGTCATCCACACATGAATAAGGAGAGTCTGGGAGAGAGAGTAAGCTTTCCTGAGGTAAAGCTTAGCCAAAATTGTGGTCCCTGTTTAAGAACACCTCCACCCCACGGAAGGATGGCTCAGGTGAGCTGCTGGACCATCCTTGTAGAGGGATTCATGAAAGAGAAGGCAAAGATATCTTGTGTGGAGGAGTCCAGTGGAGTTGTGAAAAATGCATCCTTTAGATATATAACAACAAGGTGGGAAGATAGCTTATGGCTTAGAGCCATAGGTAAAATAGGTTGCATGACTTCATTAATAAAGCTGATGTCTTGAACTAGATGGTGTGTGACTGCCAGTTTTTTCACAGTTAGAATTGATATATTGTGAGGGAGTTGGCTGGTTAGAGAAGGCCAGAATTAAAGTTAGTTATTGATTGGTATGAGGAACCATACCAACTGATAAAAACTATTGGACCTGTTTGGAGAAGAGTATTATATCTTTTAAGGTAACTTTAATAGGAGAATGATGTGTTCAGTGTTCATAGGCTAGCCTATGGCCTAACTTGGTCTGTTAAGGGGTCTAAGTATGCGTGGGATGATGAAGACAGCACCAGGATGTGAAGGGAAATCTCTGTCTGGGTCATGGTAGATGAAGAGAACGAATGATGTGGCACTTAGAATGTCCCACTCTAGAAGTAGAGCCAGGCAGAGGGGGATAACCAAAAAGAGCAAGTGAAGGTTAGTGTGCCAACAGAGAAAATAGGCTGGGTTTTTCTGAAGTTTGGAAATAATTCTGGCAACCTCCCATATAGAGAGGGGAGATGGGGTTTATGTTCCCAAATACTCAGGCCTAATGGGTAGCTCCTGAGTCTAACCAGAATGAAACCAACTTGCCTGATATTATGATATTTATCCTGTGATTTACCATGATGATGGATATGGATGTAGGGACTTCTGACCCTGGGCTCTTAGTTATTAGTGAGTATTCTAAACAAGTCAGGAACAAACAATACTGACTTGAGGTTAGGGTTCGGAATGGTTAGATTACACCCGGGTGCTTAAGTACAACATTCTTTCTAATGCCTCTTAATGTTACCCACTAGGCAGGGTGGCAGGGAGTCACGGTGTCAGGGGAGTCAATGGATTGGGATACATGCCAGCTCAGTGTTTCTGTTTGTCACACATGAAGCAATATGTTGGTGGTACTTTGTTAAGAGTAAAAGGTTGTCTCTACCAATTGTATATTGCAGCTGCTACTTAGCTCTCTGTTTTACTTTATTATTTGGTTTCTTCCTGTATATTATGAAAGACATTTTTGATGGCTTGAAAGCTATCTTCTCATTTGGGAAGCTCTTTTAAAAATATTTTTGAAAATTTATCAAAAATAGATTCTTTTTCCACAAGATATATCCTGATTGTGTTTTCCTCTCCCTCTACTCCTATCCCCTCCCCTCCTATCTGAATCTACTCTTTTTCTGTCTCTCACCAGAAAAAGTAGATTTCTAAAGATCAATATCAAAATAGATAAAGTAAATATGGGGCAAGTGCAACCAGGAAGAATGGGCCTGGAACAAGGGTAAGGTGGAGAAGTGTCCAAACTCCAAAAATTTCATCTTGAAACTAAAATCTCATCTTGAGACTGTCAGGAGAAAGGATCACTCCTTCCCTACTCTCAGCCTGTATGCTCTGAGACATGTAGTCCCATGACTCTCACCTGTGTCCTTGAAAAGTCAGGAAGCCTCTTTTCCAAATTACAGGTTTAAGTACCTGGAATTCATCTTCATGCAAAGAAAGCATTCCTAGCACTTCAGCTCCAGCCAATGATGTACACTCTCCTTGGAAACCTCTATCCACTCCCCAAAGTTTATACAGCTCTTGTCATCTTTGCCCCAGTAAAGAGTTTCTATCTTACAGAATCTCATCTAGAAAAGCAGTTGCACCTGCCCCCCAATAAAGAAGAGCTGTAACACTAAAAACCATCTCTGAGAAGCCCATCGCACCCCTGCATTCACTCAGCAGGACTGAGAACCTGTGAAATCACCAACAAGGACAAGCTTTTAACTTTTCATTCTGGCCAGTTATCCATTGTGCCTGGATAACTCAGGCACTCAAGCAGAGCTGGGCCTACAATAAAACCAAAGCTTTAACATTAAATGTATACAGGACAAACCGACAGAAGGGAAAGAGCCCCAAGAGAAGGGATGGGAATCAGAGATCTACTCACTCACACACTAAGGAATCTTAAGGAGCTCTTTTTTCAATATCTGAAGAGGATTAGGAGATAAAGTGGGTGTATGTCTTTCTAATTGCTATGAAGAGACACGGTAAGAGGTCACAGTTCCAGATGCTTGGAGGTCATGACCATCATGACAGGGAGCATGGCAACAGGCAAACAGGCAAGCAGGAATGAGGAATGGCTAGTACAGTATCTGGCCAGCATCTGAGAGATACAAGCAGGAGAGAGGGAGGGAGGGAGGGAGGGAGGGAGAGAGAGAGAGAGAGAGAGAGAGAGAGAGAGAGAGAGAGAGAGAGAGAGAGAGAACGGAGAATATCACAGACTTTGACGTCCTCTAACAACACAACTCTCTAACCCTTCCCAAACAGTTCCATAAACAACAGACCAAGTTTAACCGTTCACAAACATTTCCATAAACTACGAACCAAGTTATTAAGTATATGGGGGCATTCTTATTCAAATCATCCTAGTATGTAAGTGTAATCTCCTCAACTCAGAATTATGATCTAGGTTATTATATTGAAGAAGCCCCACTGTGAGATGATTCTCAAAGGCTGTTGAGTGTTCATCAGACTTTTGGGTTGACTTTCCATATTATACTTTACTGCTTTGAGGGAAGGCTTTTTTTAATTCCTTTAATTGACCAGGTTAAGAAATGAGGCATATATGGCATATCAGGGGAGCCAAGTTGATAATACCATTGGGGTTGAATGAAGGAACTTCTGTATTCACAGCAGAATATTGATTTAGTTCCCAAGTATGAAGAAAGTGTGCAAAATCCTCACTTGAAGCCCAAATAGGTTTTTTTTTTCTTTCAGCCTTGGTAGAAGAGGAGATAATGCCATATATGCCCTGGAAAATAAGGTCCATACATTAAACTACATTGGAATTTTTCAGTACATTGTGTGGAATCTTCAGAGAAGGATGTCGGATGTTTTTCAATTTGAGAAAAGTCAAACAGTAAGTATATATGGAGAATACCTTTGACTACAGCCACTTGACAAAGGAGTAGCTAGGAAGCCATGTTTCCATGTGAATCTGAGAACATTAGGTTTTTGAGAATGCAGTTGGAAGGAAAGAAGTTAGAGCCAGGGAAAAGTGATGAAATGGACTGTTGGAAGCAGGAAGAGGTGAATAAGTTGGCATCCACAACCACTGTAGAAAGAGAAAGACAACTAAGGGACTTTATACATTAGCTGTTCTTTGTTGGAAGTGTGAGAGTATTGGAACCTGAAGCCATAGTGTGTTCATAGAGAACTTGAGAGATGAGGCAGTTCTAAGGGATTTTGGGGAAAGAGCTGTTTCAGAGGGAACTGAAGTCATTTGTGTGAAATTTGAGTCAATATTGGGGTGATACAGAGAGGGAGGGAATAGTCCACAGAGTCAAATACTGTGTAAGTCTCCTGAGGAAAAATTTATTTTAATTGTTCTTTTCTTTTTAAATTTAAGGTCTGGTTCTCTGCCTTGAGGGTATCAGTTCCTGTATAGAGAAGGTTTTTCATGGGGTCATAGATTTTGAAATGTAATTTAGGATTGGTAGCAAATGAGACAGTTATGAAAACAGAAAGCTCAGAAGTAAGGAATTTGGACCACTTCTCATTGCCCTGTATGAAGTTTTCCAAGTCCCTAAGAACTTTAAAATCAAAGGTATTGTCAGGTCTTTTGCCTGTTGTTATTTAATTTATGTTGTACCCAAATGTCATTATGAAAGATATTTTACATTTGATATCAACTCCAAGATAAGGAATTTTTAAAGTTATGTTTTAAGCAACCCTAGGTGCCTATCTTTAGGTGGATGGAGTCAAGTCATGCACATTAGCGTTGTTTGTTTCATGAGTCTGAGCTTGGAGGAAAAAAGGAAAGAGTAGAACATCTTTATTGACATATAAGTTTTTGCTTTGGAAATATGATCTAAGCTTAAGTCCCAACATCCAAGGAAATAACCAGGTCTGGGAAAAGAACCTGGTAGGAGAACCTGACAAGGAACTACAGTTTTTGCTTTCTGGCCCACAAGATTTGCCAAAGGGTTAGGCACCAGAGAATAAATGTCCAAAAATGAAGAATGAAAAGTCCTAGTAATAGAAGAAACAGAGTCTTATTAATTAAGGTCTTAAGGATAAAAGACATAAAGTCCTAATGATAAAGGATATGGGATCCTCATAATGAAGAACAGGAGGTCTTTTTATGCCTTTTTATTAGATGTTTTCTTTATTTACATTTCAAATGTCAATAAACCCCTTTGTTGGTTTCCCCTCCAAAAACATGCTATCCCAACCCTCTCCCGCTGCTCACCACCCACCCACTCCTGCTTCCCTGTCCTGGTATTCCTCTATACTGGGGCATGGAGCCTTCTCAGGACCAAGGGCATCTCCTCCCTTTGATATCCAACAAGGCCATCCTCTGCTATATATGCAGCTGGAGCCATGGGTCCCTCCATGTGTACTCCTGGGTTGGTGGTTTAGTCCCTGGGAGCTCTGGGAGTACTGTATGGTTCATATTGTTGTTCCTCCTATAGGGCTGACAGCTCCTTCAGCTCCTTGGGTCCTTTCCCTAGCTCCTCCATTGGGGACCCTGTGCTCAGTCCAATGGTTGGCTGAGAGCATCTACCTCTGTGTTTGTCGGGTACTGGCAGAGCCTCTCAGGAGGCAGCTATATCAGGTTCCTGACAGCAAGCACTTCTCACCATCCACAATAGTGTCTGGGTTTGGTGACTGTACACGGGACGGATCCCCAAGTGGGGAAGTTTCTGGATGGCCTTTTCTTCAGTCTCTGATCTACAATTTGTCTCTGCATCTCCTCACATGGATATTTTGTTCCCCTTTCTAAGAAGGATCAAAGAATTCATACTTTGGTCTTCCTTCTTGTGGAGCTTCATGTGGTCTGTGAATTGTATCTTGAGTATTCTGAGCTTCTGGGCTAATATACACTTATCAGTGAGTGCATACCATGTGTGTTCTTTTGTGATTGGGTTACCTCACTCAGGATGATATTTTCAAGTTCTGTTTATTTGCCTAAGAATTTCATTAATTCATTGTTTTTAATAGCTGAATAATATTCAATTGTGTAAATGTACCACATTTTCTATATCCATTCTTCTGATGAGGGATATTATAAATAAAGCTGCTATGAACATAGTAGAGCATATGTCCTTATTACATGTTGGAGCATCTCCTGAGTATATGCCCAGGAGTGGTATAGCTGGGTCCTCAGGTAGTACTATATCTGATTTTCTGAGGAACCACCAAACTGATTTCCAGAGTGGTTTTACCAGCTTTCAATCCCACCAGCAATGAAGGAGTGTTCCTCTTTCTCTACATCCTCTCCAGCACATGCTGTCACCTGAGATTTTGATCTTAGCCATTCTGACAGGTCTGAGGTGGAATCTCAGTGTCATTTTGATTTGCATTTCTCTGATGACTAACGATGTTGAACATTTCTTTAGGTGCTTCTCAGCCATTCAGTATTTCTCAGTTGAGAATTCTTTGTTTAGCTCTGTACCTCATTTTTTAATAGGGTTATTTGGGTTCTGGAGTGTAACTTCTTGAGTTCTTTGTATATGTTGAATATTAGCCTTCTATTGGATATAGGGTTGGTAAAGATCTTTTCCCAATCTGTTGGTTGCTGTTTTGTCCTGTTGACAGTGTCCTTTGCCTTACAGAAGCTTTGTAATTTTTATCAAGCCCCATTTGTCATTTCTTGATCTTAGAGCATAAGGTATTGTTCTGTTTAGGAACTTTCCCCTGTGTTCATGGACTAGAGGCTCTTCCCCATTTTCTTTTCTATTAGTTTCAGTGTGTCTGGTTTTATGTGGAGGGTCTTGATCCATTAGGACTTGAGATTTGCACAAGGAGATAAGAATGGGTAGATTTGTACTCTTCTGCATAACCACCAGTTGAACAGGCACCATTTGTTGAAAAGGCTGTCTTTTCTTTTCACTGGATGGTTTTAGCTGCTTTGTCAAAGATCAAGTGAACATAGGTGCATGGGTTAATTTCTGGGTCTTCAGTTCTATTCCATTGGTCTACCTGCCTGTCTCTGTACCAATGCCATGCAGGTTTTTTATCACTATTGCTCTGTAATACAGCTTGAGGTCCGGGATGATAAGTACCACAGAAGTTCTTTTATTGTTGAGAACAGGTTTTGCAATCCTGGGTTTTTTGTTATTCCAGATGAAACTGAGAATTGCTCTTTCTAACTCTATGGAGAATTGAGTTGGAATTTTGATAGGGATTGCATTGAATCTGTATATTGCTTTTGACCAGATGGTCATTTTTACTATATGAATCCTGCCAATCCATGAGCATGGGAGAGTTTTCTATCTTCTGAGGTCTTTTTCGGTTTCTTTCTTCAGATATTTGAAGTTCATCTCATGCAGGTCTTTTACTTGTTTGGTTAGAGTCACACCAAGATACTTTATATTGTTTGTGGCTATTGTGAAGGGTATTGTTTCCCTAATTTCTCTCTCAGCCTGTTTATCCTGTGAGCATAGGAAGGCTACAGATTTCTTTGAGTTAATTTTATATTCAGCCACTTTGCTAAAGTTGTTTATCAGCTTTAGGAGTTCACAGATGGAATTTTTGAGGTCACTTAAATATACTATCAAACTGATACTTTGACTACTTCCTTTCCAATTTGTATCCCTTTGATCTTTTGTTGTCTAATTTCTCTGGCTTGCACATGTAGGGAGAAAGTGGACAGGCTTGGCTAGTCTCTGATTTTAGTGGGATTGCTTTAAGTTTCTCTCCATTTATTTTTACGTTGGCTACTGGTTTTCTGTATATTGCTTTTGCTATGTTTAGGTATGGGCCTTGAATTCCTGATATTTCCAAGACCTTTATCATGAAAGGGTGTTGGATTTTTCTCAAATTCTTTCTCTTCATCTAAGGACATGAGCATGTTTTTTTTTTCTCTGAGTTTGTTTATGTAGTGGATTATATTGATGGATTTCTGTATATTGAACCATTCCTGCATCCCTGAGATGAAGCCTACTTGATCATGGTGAATGATCGTTTTGATGTGTTCTTGGATTAGGTTGGCAAGAATTTTATTGAGTATTTTTGCATCGATATTCATAAGAGAAATTGGTCTGAAGTTCACTTTCCTTGTTGGATCTTTGTGTGATTTTGGTATCAGCATAATTGTGGCTTCATAGAACAAGTTGAGTAGTGCTCCTTCTGTTTCTATTTTGTGGAATACTTTCAAGAGTATTGGTATTAGGTCTTCTTTATAAGTCTGATAGAATTCTGCACTAAAACTATCTGGTGCTGGGCTTGTTTTGGTTGAGAGAATTTTAATGACTGCTTCTATTTTTAAAACGGTTATAGGACTGTTTAGATTGTTTATCTGATCCTGATTTAACTTTGGTATTTGGAATCTGTCTAGAAAATTGTCCTTTTCATCCAGATTTTCCAGTTGTGTTTAGTATAGGCTTTTGTAGTAGGATCTGATGATTTTTTTGAATTTCCTCCGTTTCTGTTGTTCTAGCTCCCTTTTCATTTCTGATTTTGTTAATTTGTGAATTTGTTAGTCTGGGTAAGGGTTTATCTATGTTGATGATTTTCTCAAAGAACCAAAGAACGAAAGAAATTCTTTCTTTCTCAAAGAATTTGCTGATTCTTTGTATAGTTTTCTTTGTTTCTACTTGGTTGATTTCAACCCTGAGTTTGATAATTTCCTGTGGTCTATTCCTCTTAGGTGTATTTGCTTCTTTTTATTCTAGACCTTTTAAGCATGCTGTTAAACTGCCAGTGTATTCTCTCTCTGGTTTCTTTTTGGAGGGATTCAGAGCTATGAGTTTTCCTCTTATCACTGCTTTCATTGTGTCCCATAAACTTGGGTATGTAATAACCTTCATTTTCATTAAATTCTAAAAAATCTTTAATTTCTTTATTTCTTCCTTGACCAAGTTATCATTGAGTAGAAAGCTGTTAAGTTTCCATGTGTATGTGGGCTTTCTGCTGTATTTTTGTTGCTATTGAAGGCCAGCCTTAATCCATATTGATCTGATAGGAGGCAAGGGATTATTTCAGTCTTCTTATATCTATTGAGGTCTATTTTGTGATTAATTATATGGTCAGTTTTGGAGAAGGTACCATGAGGTGCTGAGAAGAAGGTATATTCTTTGATTTAGGATAAAATATTATATAGATATCTGTTAAATCCATTCGGTCCATAACTTATGTTACTTTCACTGTGTCTCTGTTTATTTTCTGTTTCCCAGATGAGAGTGGGATGTTGAAATCCACCACGATTATTGTGTGAGGTATAATGTGTACTTTGAGCTTTAGTAAAGTTCCTTTTATGAATATGGGTGCCCTTGCATTTGGAATATAGATGTTCAGAATTGAAAGTTCTTCTTGGTAGATTTTTCCTTTGACGAATACAAAGTGTCCTTCCTTATCTTATTTGATGATATTTAGTTGAAAGTTGATTTTATTTGATTTTAGAATGGCTACTCTAGCTTGTTTCTTGAGACTGTTTGCTTGGAAATTTGTTTTCCAGCCCTTTACTCTGAGGTAGTGTTTGTCTTTGACACTGAGGTGCGTTTCCTATAGGCACCAAAGTGCCTATCCAGTCTGTTAGTCTATGTCTTTTTATTGGTGAAATGAGTTCATTGATGTTAAGAGATAGTAAGGAATAGTTATTTGTGCTTCCTGATATTTTTATGTTTGTGTGGCTATCTTCTTTTGGGTTTGTTGAAAGAAGATTACTTTCTTGCTTTTTCTAGAGTGTATGCAGTCCTTTGGCAGTGGATCATCCCCAACTGCAGACAGAAACCTGGCTCCTGTCACAGGCTACCCCTGGGTTCCTCAGAACACAAGGTCTTAAACATGAAATCACAGGGTCCTTGTAATGAAAGACATAGTGTTGAAATGTTGAAAGTAGGAAGTCCTTGGCAATGAAAACATCTAAAAGGAGATTTGTCTCAACTTACCTCCCAAACACTTTTTCAGCCTCAATTTATTAGATTTAAAACCTGAAGTGAGAATGAGAACTTCATGACATTCATAAAAATAGATCTTCATTTTTTTTAATAAAAGATGTTTAACACCAGGCACACACATACAGGAGGGGGGCCCAGGTAAAAGCTCAAGCCTGCTCGAAAAAAGGAACCTGTCTTAGTCAGGGTTTCTATTCCTGCACAAACATTATGACCAAGAAGTAAGTTGGGGAGGAAAGGGTTTATTTAGCTTATACTTCCACACAGCTGTTCATCATTAAAGGAAGTCAGGACTGGAACTCAAGCAGGTCAGGAAGCAGGAGCTGATGCAGAGGCCATGAAGGGATGTTTCTTACTGGCTTGTTTCCCCTGGCTTGCTCAGCCTGCTCTCTTATAGAACCCAAGACTAACAGTCCAGAGATGGCACCACACACAAGGGGCCCTCCCCCACTTGATCACTAATTGAGAAAATGCCCCACAGCTGGATCTCATGGAGGCTTTTCCTCAACTGAAGCTCCTTTATCTGTGATAACTCCAGCGTGTGTCAAGTTGACACACAAAACCAGCCAGTACAGGACGTCTACTCTCAAATATTTACAAGGAAAGAGGGCTCCAGCATGCCAAGCGAGGTAGGCTCAGTTACACAAAGCTGGTGGGAGGGAGTAACCATCTACTAACAGATTTGAATTAAGGCACACACCACAAGATTAAATTAATATAATACACTGCTTGGGTGACCAAGAACCAGAAACTAGATAATCCAAGCACCTACAAGAAAGGTCCTTGGATTATAGCAAATAAAACTGGTCTGACAAAAGTAACAATAAAATAACTCCCAATAGTATTCTGCTGTACTCATAGATCAGAGCCTTACTCAACTACTGTCAGAGATGCTTCCTCCTGCAGCAAATGGAAATAAATACAAAGGCCCACTGTAGTGACAGTTTTGGAGTTCTTTTTTTTAAGCAGGAATACTATAAGAATACATTTTCATTTTAATCCCAGGTGTGGGATATGGGATTCTTCAGATTGTCCACAGCAGTGGAGTATGATATGCCTCCTGCTCTAGCAAAGGAGTTATTTTGCAAGCTGCAGATAGTTACTACAAGTGTGTGACATTTGAAATTCTGGGAGCTCTTCAGAGTATATGTAAATTCTTGAGAGGTGGGGCAGGTTGTTGGTTGTTGATTCATTAAATAGTAATGTGCAAAGAAGAAACAATAACAGGAAGAAATAAGATATCTTGACAGCGAAGGCCAACTTGCCTGAAGGAGCTTGAAGCCCTAATCAGCAGAAAGTAGTCTAACCATAACTTGCCCTCTTTCCCCTCTATCCTCTTTACTCTGCTATTTAAAGTTAAGGGTTTAAAAGGGTGGAAAGGGGGTAGAGAATGGTGAATAAAGAAGAACCTACAAAGTAGCCAAAGACCAGTTATAGCCCCACAGCCAGACATTATACAGGGAACCTCATTATACCTTGGGAACACTCAGCTCTAAATAGGATGTCTATTAAATCACTCCCCTCGGAGCTCAAGGAACTCTGGAGAAGACAATGTAGAAAGAGTATAAGACCATCCTCTGCCTAGTCCTTTCTGCTGGGGTAGAAGACACCATACCATGATCCATCCTAGAGAACCTGCTGCACTCAGAACACTCAGTAAGAATACCTTCCCCCCATTCAGTGTCCCAGAGCTGCTGCTGGGGGCCTGGTGGACTCAGGGCCCATCACCCAACAAAACCCTGCCCTCCTGAATACCACTCCCCTTCCATTTCTTCCACTCCTTCCTCCACCTGGTCCTTTCTACTGGGGCAGATTCTTGGCCAGTCTACTCCAATGAAGAAGACATCATCTCCTGGTCAATCCTAGAGAACCCACTGCACTCAAAGCAGTTGGGTTCCTCTGCACTCAGAGCAGTTGAGAACCCACTGCACTCCGGAATAAATAAGGACCCAGTGCACTCAGAGCAGTTGAGGATCAACTGCACTCACAGTAGTTGAGGATCAGTTGCACTTAGAACAGTTGGACAATATCTGGATTGCTTCACTGAAGACTCAATAGTCTGAAGGTCTCCCAGAAGATCTACTACAGCCAGGACAACAGATCAGCAGCTTCTCTGTCCCTGTGAAGAGCCCCCAGTTGGAAGACCCCACAGGTGGTCTGCTGCAGCCAGGGCTACAGGCCTACCAGGAGACCTGAAACAGACCAGGGACAAAAGAGACAGACTCCAGATGGCCACCCATACCAACAAACACCATGGATGGCAAAAGGCAAGCACAAGACCATAAGCAACAGAAGCCAATATACATGGACATCATCATAACCCAGTTCTCCCACCACAGCAAGCCCTGAAAATAACACACCTGAAAATCAGGAAGCTGACCAAAAATCCTACCTCATGAAAATAATAGAGTCCTTTAAGGAGGATATCAATGTTTCACTGAAAGAAATAAGGAAAACACAGGTTAACAGTTGAATAAATTGACTAAAGTGATCCAAAACCTAAAAGTGGAAGTAGAAACAATAAAGAAAACACAAATGGATGCAAACATAGAAACATGTTTGGCTTTTGATGTGGATATGAAGAAGGACACTTCATATTCATCAAGATGAAAATCCACCAAGAGAAAGTCTCAATTCTGAACATTGATGCCACAAATGCAAGAGCACCCACATTCATAAAAGAAACTTTACTAAAGCTCAAAACATACATTGAACCCCACACAATAATAGTGGGAGGCTTCAATAACCCACTCTCACCAATGAACATGTCATTGAAACAGAAACTAAACAGAGACACAGTGAAACTAAGAGAGGTTATGAACCAAATGGATTTAACAGATATCTACAGAATATTTCACCCTAAAACAAAAGAATACACCTTCTTCTCAGCACCTCATGGTATCTTATTCAAAATACTCATAAAACAAGTCTCAACTGATACAAGAAGATTGAAATGATACCATGCATCCTATCAGATCACTATGGCTTAACACTGATCTTTAAAAACAGCAAAAACTACAGAAAGCCCACACACGTGTGAAAACTGAACAACTCTTTTCTCAATAACTTGGTCAGGGAACAAAAAAAAAAGAAAGAAATTAAAGATATCCTAGAATTTAATGAAAATGTTGACACATCATACCCGAAGTTATGGGACACAATGAAAGCAGTGCTAAGAGGAAAGTTCATAGCCCTTAACACCCACATAAAGAAAGTGGAGAGATCTTACACTAACAACTTAACAGCACACCTGAGAGCTCTAGAACAAAAAGAAGCAAATTTACCCAAGAGGAGCATAAAACAGAAAATAGTCAAACACAAGGCCAAAATTAACCAAATAGAAACAAAGAAAACAATAAAAACAATCACCAAAACCAGAAGCTGGTTCTTTAAGAAAATCAAGAAGATAGATAAACGGCCAGCCAAACTAACTAAAGGGCCAAGAAGCAGTATCCAAATTAACAAAATCAAAAATGAAAAGGGAGACATAACTATAGATCCGGAGTAAATTCAAAAAATCATCAGATCCTACAATGAAAGCCTATACTCAACAAAACTGGAAAATCTAGATGAAATGGATGGTTTTCTAGACAGATACCACATACCAAAGTTAAATCAAGAGCAGATAAACTATCTAAACAGGCCCAAATTGCCCAAGGAAATAGAAGTCATTAAAAACATCCCCCCCCCAAAAAAAGACCAGGGCTAGAAGGATTTAGTTCAGAATTCTACCAGACCTTTAAAGATCTGATGCCAATTATTCTCAAACTATTCCATAACAGAGAAAGAGAAGGAACACTGCCTAACTCGTTCTATGAAGCCACAATTACTCTGATACATAAACCACACAAGGACCCAACCAAAAAAAAAAAAAAGAACTAAAGACCAATCTTGCTTATAAATATCCATGTAAAAATACTGAATAAAATTCTTGCAAACCAAATCCAAGAACACATAAAAACCACCATTCACCATGATCAAGCAGGCTTTATCCCAGGGATGCAAGGTTGCTTTAATATAGGGAAAAAAGCATTAATGTAATCCACTATATAAACAAACTCAAAGAAAAAAATCACATGATCATCTTCTTAGATGCAGAAAAAGCAATTGACAAAATACAGCACCCCTTCATATTGGAGAGATCAGGAATTCAAGGCCTCTACCTAAACATAATAAAAGCAATTTACTGCAAACCAACAGCCAATATCAAATGAAATGGAGACACACTTGAAGCAATCCCACTGAAATTGGGGACAAAACAAGGGTGCCCACTCTCTCTATTTGTATTCAATGTAGTAATCAAAGTGCTAGCTAGAACAATAAGACAACAAAAAGAGATCAAGGGGACACAAATTGGCAAAGAAGAAATGAAGGTATCACTATTTGCAGATAATATGATAGTATATATAAGCAACCCCAAAAAGTCTACCAGAGAACTTCTCCTACTGATAAAAAACCTTCAGCAAAGTGACTGGTTGTAAAATTAACTAAAATAAATCAGTAGTCTTCCTTTATACAAATGATAAATAGGCATAGAAAGAAATTAAAGAAACAACTCCCTTCACAATAGTCACAAATTATATAAAATATCTCAGGGTAACTCTAACCAAACAAGTGAAAGACCTGTATGACAATAACTTCAAGTCTCTCAAGAATGATATAGAAAATCTCAGAAAATGGAGAGATCTCCCATGCGCATGGATTGGCAGAAATAACATAGTAAAAATGGCCATTTTACCAAAGGTATTCTATAGATTCATTGCAATCTCCATCAAAATCCCAACACAATTCTTCAAAGACATGGAAAGAGCAACTCTCAAATTGATGTGTAAAGGCAAAAAAAAAAAAAAAATAGGGAAAATAATTCTTAACAATAAAAGAACAGCTAGGGAATCACCATGCCTGACCTCAAGCTTTAATACAGAGCAATAGTGATAAAAACTGCATGGTATTGGTACATTGACAAACACGTTGATAATGGAATAGAATTGAAGACCCAGAAATAAAACAACACACTTATGGACACTTCACCTTTGACAAAGAAGCCAAAAATATACAATGGAAAAAGGAAAGCATCTTCAATAAATGGTGCTGGTCTAACTGGATGTCTGCATGTAGAAAAAAAGAAAATAGACCCATATTTGTCATCTTGCACAAATCTCAAGTCCAAGTGAATCAAGGACCTCTACATAAAACCAGATACACTGAATCTAATAGAAGAAAAAGTGGGAAAGAGCCTCAACCTCATTAGCACTGGAGGAAATTTCCTAAATAGAACTCCAATTGCTAATTCTCTAAGATCAAGAATTGATAAATGGGACCTTATGAAACTGGAAAGCTTCTGTAAGGCAAAGGACATAGTCAATAAGACAAATCGGAAACCTACAGATTGGGAAAACATCTTCATTAGCCCTCTGTCCTATACAAGGCTAATATCCCAAATGTATAAAGAACTCAAGAAACTAATCACTAAAAAAAACCAAACATCCCAATCAAAAGATGGGGTATAGACCAAAACTGAGTTTCACAACTGAGGAATCTCGAATGGTTGAGAAGCACCTAAAGAAATGTTCAAAGTCCTTAGTGATCAGAGAAATGCAAATTAAAATGATCCTGAGATTCTACCTCACACCAATCAGAATGGCTAAGAACAAAACCTCAGTTGACAACACATGTTGGCGAGGATGTGGAGAATGAGGAACACTCCTCCATTGCAAGTGGGATTACAAACTGGTACAACCACTCTGGAAATCAATCTGAAGGTTCCTCAGAAAATTGAAACTAGACCTACCTGAAAACCCAGCTATATCACTCTTGGGAATACCACCCAAAAGATGCCCCACTATGTTCACTATGTTTATAGCAGCCTTATTTGTGATAGCCAGAAGCTGAAAACAATCCAGGATGTCCCACAACAGAAGAATGGATACAGAAAATGTGGTGCATTTACATGATGGAATACTAGTCAGCTATTAAGGACATCCTGAGTTTTGCAGGCAAATGAATGGAACTAGAAGATATCATCCTAGGCCGGGCAGTGGTGGCACATGCCTTTAATCCCAGCATTTTGGGAGGCAGAGGCAGGCGGATTTCTGAGTTCGAGGCCAGCCTGATCTACAGAGTGAGTTCCAGGACAGCCGGTGCTACACGACAGGAAAAATTATATTTTGCACCCAACCCAAGGATAGAAGCAGCTGACTCCTATTGTTGAAATAGGGAAGGCTTAAAGAAGCTGAGAAGGGCAATTCTGTAGGAGGACAAGAAGTTTCAATTAATCTGGACCCCTGAGATCTCTCAAACACTGGACCACCAACCAGGCAGCATACACCAGCTGATATGAGTCCCCCAACACACATACAGTAGAGGACTGCTGGGTCTGTGTTCATTCAGAGATGATGCACCTAATCCAAGAGACTGGAGGCCCCAGGGAGTTTAGAGGTCAGGTGGAGTAGGGGATGGGAATATCTATGTGAAGACAGAGGTTTGGGGAGGAGGTATGTGATGTGGAACAGTTGGAGGGTGGACAGAGATGGGGCGAATAAAATATGAAGTGTAAACAATTTAAAAAATTGATTGATTGATTGATTGATTGATTGATTGAAGACAATGAAAAAATAAAAAACCCGATACTTCATGATCAATGTCCTGGAAAGATTAGGAACACAAGGGACATACCTAAATACAATAAAGACAATTTACAACAACCCTATAGCCAGCAACTTATATAGAGAGAAATTAAAAAATACTCCTCTAAAATCAGGAAAAGGATAAGGTTGTTTACTGTCTCCATATCTATTCAATATAGTACTTGAAACTCTAGCTAGAGCAGTAAGACAACTGAAGGAGTTCAAGGGGTTACAAATTGGAAAAGAATTCTAAATATCATTACTTGTGGTTCATATGATAGTATATATAACCAGTCCTGAAAATTCAAACAAGGAACTCTTACACATTCAGCAAATTAGCTGAACACAAAGATTAACTAAAAAGAAAATTCAGTAATCCCCCTATATACAAATGGCAAAAAACTGAGGAGAAGCAACCTTTTACAAAAGCCTCAAATAATATAAAATACCTTCAGGTAACCCTAACCAAGCAAATGAAAGATTGCATGGCAAAAGAGATGGAAAGATCACTTATGTTCACAGATTGGTAGAATTAATGCAGTAAAAATTGTCATCATACCAATCTATAGATTCAATACAATCTCCATCAAAATTCTAATACAATTCTTTACAAATATTGAAATTATAATTCTCAACTTTATATGGAAACAAACAAGATAGCTAAAACAGTTCTGAACAATAAAAAACTACTGAAGGGCTCACCACTGCCTGTTTTAAGTTGTATTACAGAGGTATAGGCATAAAACTGCATTGTATTGGTACAAAAACAGACACGAATCCAACTGAAGACCCAGACATAAATCCACACAAAATATGGACACCTCATTTTTTATAAAGAAGTCAAAAATACACACTGGATAAAGATAACAACATATAAAAAACAAAAACAAAAACCCATGGTGTTGGTCAAACTGTATGTCTGCATGTAAAAGAATGAAAATAGATTTATCTTTATCACTCTGAACATAACTCAAAGTGAATCAAGACTTCAACATAAAACCAGATAGTCTTACCCTGATAGAAGAGAAATGGGAAAATAGTCTTGAACACATTGGTACAGGAAAAGACTTCCTGAACAGAACACCAATAGTGCAGGCACTGCGTTCAAGGAACAGAACTTAAAAGATTCCATAAGACAAAGGACACCATGAATTAGACGCAGCAGCAGCTTACAGAATGGGAATTTCTACAAACTTTATATTTTGATATAGAGGATTAATATCCAAAATATATAATAAAGCTCACGAAACTAGATGTCATAACCAATTAAAAAGTAAGGCACAGATATACCCACAAAATTATCACTAGAGGAGCATCAAATGGGTGAAAAACATTTAAAGAAAAGAACCAGTGAAGCAGTATTCGGCAAAACCAGAACGGGGAAGTGGGAAGGGGTGGGTGGGAGGACAGGGGAAGAGAAGGGGGCTTACGGGGGCTAGAAAAGGGGAAATCATTTGAAATGTAAATAAATTATATCGAATAAAAAAATTTAAAAAAAGAAAAAAAGAAATGCTAAATATCCTTAGACATCATGGAAATGCAAATAATTTTAGATTCCAACTTCCACTTGTCAGAATGGCTAGTATCAATAACACAAATGACAGTTCATGCTGGTGCGCGTGTGGAACAAGGGGAACATGCTTCCACTGCTGTGGACAGTCCAAACTTGTATAGACAGTAGGGAAATTAATGTGGTGTTTCCTCAAAAAATTGGGAATCTATCTATCTCAAGACCCAGCTATGCCAATTTTGGTCACATATCCAGAGGATGCTCCATCCTAAGACAAGGACACTTGCTCAGCCATGTTCATTGTGGCTTAATCCATAATAGTTAGCAATTGGGAGCATGGAAACTAGATGTCCTGCAACTGAAGAATGAATAAACAAAATGTGGTAATTTATACAATAGAGTATTACGCTGCTGTTTTAAAAATGACAGGAAATTTTCAGACATTTGGATGAAAGTAGATAAATATCATCCTGAGTGAAGTAACCCAGACCTAGAAAGACAAAGATAGCTTCTATTTACTTATTAAGTTGATATTGGTGATTAAGTAAATGATATTCAAGTTCTAATCCAAAGATCCAGAGAGGTTAGGTGAAGGGGAGGGTTCTAGATGGTAAGCATGGATCTTCCTGGGAAAGGGAAATAGAATAGATTTTACAGGTAGACTGGGAGCAGGAGGGAATAGGAATGGAAGGGGATAGGTATGTGTAGAAGAGATGGGGTGGGCCTTGAATTCCTGTTCTTTCCAAGACTTTTAGCATGAAAGGATGCTGAATTTTGTCAAATGCTTTTTGAGCAATAGCGTTAAAAAACTGCATGGTATTGGCACAGTGACAGACAAGTGGACCAGTGGAATAGAATTGAAGACCCAGAAGTGAATCCACACACCTATGGTCACTTGATCTTCGACAAAGGAGCCGAAAACATCCAGTGGAAAAAAGATACCCTTTTCAACAAATGGTGCTGGTTCAATTGGAGGTCAGCATGCAGAAGAATGCAAATTGATCCATTCTTATCTCCATGTACTAAACTCCACTCCAAGTGGATCAAGGACCTCCACATAAAACCAGACACACAGAAACTAATAGAAAAGAAACTGGGGAAAACCCTTGACGACATGGGCACAGGGGGAAAGTTCCTGTACAGAACACCAATAGCTTATGCTCTAAGATCAAGAATTGACAAATGGGACCTCATAAAATTACAAAGTTTCTGTAAGGCAAAGGACACTGTTAAAAGGTCAAAACGGCAACCAACAGATTGGGAAAGGATATTCACCAACCCTACATCTGATAGAGGGCTAATATCCAATATATACAAAGAACTCAAGAAGTTAGACCCCAAGGAACCAAATAACCCTATTAAAAAATGGGGTACAAATCTAAACAAAGAATTTTCACCTGAAGAAATTCGGATGGCGGAGAGGCACCTTAAGAAGTGCTCAACATCATTAGTGATTAGGGAAATGCAAATCAAAACAACCCTGAGATTTCACCTTATACCAGTCAGAATGGCTAAGGTCAAAAACTCAGGAGACAGCAGGTGTTGGTGAGGATGTGGAGAAAGAGGAACACTCCTCCACTGCTGGGGGGGCTGTAAGATGGATGGTACAAGCACTTTGGAAATCAGTCTGGCGGTTCCTCAGAAAACTGGACATGACACTTCCGGAGGACCCTGCTATACCTCTCCTGGTCATATACCCAAAGGATTCCCCGGCATGCAATAAAGACACATGCTCCATTATGTTCATAGCAGTCTTATTTATAATAACCAGAAGCTGGAAAGAACCCAGATGTCCCTCAAAGGAGGAATGGATACAGAAAATGTGGTTATTTACACAATGGAATACTACTCAGCAATTAGAAACAATGAATTCACAAAATTTTTAGGCAAATGGTTTGATCTGGAAAATATCATCCTAAGTGAGGTAACCCAATAACAAAAGAATACACATGGAATGCAATCTCTGATAAGTGGATATTAATTAGCCCAGAAGCTCTGAATACTGAAGGCTCAAATCGCAAAGCAAATGACTCCCATGAAAAAGTATGGAAAGGGTCCTGATCCTGGAGAGGATTGATCTAGCGTTGGAAGGGAATATAAGGAAAAAAAAAGAGGGAGGTGATTGGAGAATGGGTGGAGAGAAGAAGTTTATGGGACATATGGGGAGGGGGGTCTGGGAAAGGGGAAATCATTTGGAATGTAAACAAAGAATATAGAAAATAAAAATATTAAAAAGAAAAAAGAGATGGGGTGGAGGGAGAGAATATGGTGAGAGACAGCTGGAATTAGAGGCATTTGTGAGGCAATGTAGAAACCTCGTGAGGTAGAAACTTCCTGAAACCTATGAAGGCAGTCCTAATGATGGCTCCCAGCAATGTGCGTTATGAAATCACAACTGGCCATCTCTTCCAGCCAGGCAAGATTTTCTCTGGCAGGTCTGGGTTGCATTCTATTTTGTTATTGGCCAGGCAGTTCCCATGCAAATCTCCTACCAACCAGGCTTTGCTAAGACAAAATTGCTTGCAGCAAACTGACAGTGAGGCCCCACTGCTGAGGACAATATCTACACACTTTATTGATCATGGAGAAGTCAAGCTGGTGGCCACATGGATCTTTCCTCCTTTATTGTAGCTTCTTGATTGTGCAAAGGTGCTCTGCAGGCTACAGAAAGAGAACTGTGGACACCAACCCAGGCAGTAAAACCTTTAACCTACAATTTGTCCTGCCTGCAAAATATGGAAGGCAATGGTAACACAGAACTTGTAGAAGTAGTCAACCAATGTCCAGTTTTACTTGAGGACCACCATTTGAGAAGAAACTCATTCCTGATACAGTTTGGGTGACCACATAACAGAAAGTAGATAACCCATAGACCTAGGGTGAAACCAAACACAATTAGTCTAAAAAAAAAATAGGGAAATGATTTCTAATGATATTCTGCTATACTCACAGATCAATGTCTCATCCAGTCATCATGAGAGATAATTCTTCTGGCAGCAAATGGAAACAGATGCAGAGATCCATGACCAGACATTATAAAAGAGTGTAAATTGGAGTTCTCCATCAAATCCCTCCCATCAGAGCACAAGGAATTCCATGAAAGAGTAGGCAGAGAGATTGCAAGAACCAGAAGGAATGGAAGACACCAGGAGAACAAGGTCCTCTGAATCAATCAAACAAGACACATACATATGAACTCACAGAAGCAGCAAGCACAGGGCCTACAGGGGTCTTCACCAGGTCCTCTGCATGTATATTATAGCTATTAGCTTAGCATAGGACTCCTGACTGAGAACAAGTGCTTTCTGATTCTTTTTCCTGCTCTTGGGAGTTTTTTCCTCCTTTTGGCTTGCCATCTCCAACTTTGATATGATAGTTTTCGCTTTATCTTAATATATTTTATTTTGTAATGTTTTGTTGTTATCTCTTAGAAGTTCATTTTATTTTCTAATGAGATACAGAAAGGGAGTGGCTCTGGAGAGGAGGAAGTGTGTGGAGCAAATGGGAGGAGTAGATGGAAGGAAAACTATAACTTGGATATTTTGTATAAAGAGAGAATCTATTTTCAATAAACAAATTAAAATTAAAAATAAATAAAATGGTATCAGTAAGAAGGCTCAGTGTGTACAGGCCTTATGATCTGAGCTGTTCCTTGGGACCTATGAGACAATTCATTTATTTTCAGTTAAAAATGAGGACCTTGGAACATAGACCCTACAAAGCCCTCATAGTAAGTGCAGCAGTGTTGTGCTGTATTGTGTTGTTTTATGTAGGTATGTACATTAGTTCTCAAAATATTTTTATTGGGGTCATAAACACAGAAAGGTTTCTATGGTTTCCATGGAGTTTGCTTTAGGACCCTGGGTTGAGATGGAACTTGGGTTTATTCTATCACAACTGTTGGAAACTGAATTAGAACTGGAACATGACTATGTCTAGAAAGAATACTGTGGTGCTTGGAAGTTGCAAAGAAAGGGAGGGTTTATTCAAGTTAGTATAGTACAGATGAAGTCCCTAAGTAGTGTGAACCTAAGTTTTCAAAAAAAAAATATCCATTAAAGCTTCTACTCTGACAATTAATTAACTAGAACTTAATGACTCTAGAGTGTTGAGTTGTCTTCACTCCCTGGAATAGCCAGTAATTGCCCATCTCTATGTTTACCTGAAGAGCTTTACAACAATCAAGTGAAACCTTTAGAATACATTAGCTCAGTAGACTGCTACCTTGCACCAACTCAGAGCTACAGATGTCATGAGGTTGCATTCGGAACCTCCAGCAGAGTTTTCCTTCACTTTGCTGTAGTCCTCCTACTGTATATTCCCACCAATGTGTGTAGAAAGCAGCCTGCTTTGTAACTTTCTTTTATTCAATGACTGTAAAATGTTCATATAATCATCTCTTTATTGAGACTTGTTTTCAAGTGTCACCGGTATTGATATTCCTGGTGGAGGCTGAGGAAAGTCACAATATCAGCTGATAGAGGAATTCTGTGGGCATCTCTTAGAGTTGTTCTGGGTTCGTATGTACTAGAACAAAGGCAGAGACATGGATAGTATCAGAGGTTGAGAAGGTTAATAGAAAAAATATACACTTCCAAGGAATAAAGTGGGACCAGGGCAGAGAAACTACTTAGAAGCCCCATAGCTGTTATACAAAGGATCTGGGCAATGTTTACCAGTGTTTACCATCACCATCCTCTAGTTCATTGTTAAGAGAATATCTGTTGAGAGCCCAAATTGAAATAACCACTAGTCCAGCTCATAACTGCATCACTCAAGTGTCTTTTCAGAAAACCATCATCATACTTCAGTGTGCAGTGGATTTGCTTCGTTGTGCTTTTCATTCAGAGTATTAAATCTGTCCAAAGATTGAGCATTAATAAAGTTAATATCTTTCCCCTAAGTAGGGATATTGGGGTTTTGTTTGATCCTTTGTTTTTTCTTTTAAACAAGGTCTCCCTAGATGTAGCCTGGGTTGGCTGTGAACTGTTGATCTCCATGCTATAGCCTCTGCAGCGCTGGGGTCACAGGAGTGTGCCTCTGCCTGGCAGAACTAAGGACATCCTTTATCTAAAGTGTGTGTGGCTGGGCGTGGTGGCACATGACTGTAATCCCAGCACTCAGAGTCAGAGGCAGGCAGTTTTCTGAGCTCAAGGCTAGCCTGCTCTACAGAGTGAGTTCCAGGACAGCTAGGGCTATACAGAGAAACCGTGTCTCAAAAAACAAAAAACAAAAAACAAACAAACAAACAAACAAAAAACCAACAACAACAACAAAAAACCAAAAAAAAACCCCTAAAGTGTGTGTGTGTGTGTTTGTGTGTGTGTGTAACTTTATATGTGTATTCCATGTGTCTACTAGAGTAAGAAAGGAGGAACAGAAGAAAGAGTTGGATTCCCCAATCCTGTCCTGAAGTTACTTATGATTGCAAGCCACCTATAATACAGGTACTGGGAACTGAACTTCAATCATCTTTCTTAAGTGCTGATTCCCTCTCCCTCTCCCTCTCCCCTCTCCCTCTCCCTCTCCCTCTCCCCTCTCCCTCTCCCCTCTCCCTCTCCCCTCTCCCTCTCCCCTCTCCCTCTCCCTCTCCCCTCTCCCTCTCCCCTCTCCCTCTCTCTCTTCCTCTCCCTCTCCCCTCTCCCTCTCCCCTCTCCCTATCCCTCTCCCTATCCCTCTCCCTCTCCCCTCTCCCTCTTCCTCTCCCTCTTCTCTCTCCAGTTCCTCACAGGAATTTTAAAAGAAAAATAGCTTTTGGTTTTGGTTTGCTTGTTTCTGTCTATTTTGTCTTTACTGTGAATGGCAATGAAGCAGACAATGGCTGTGAAAACAGTACTGCCCTACCTTGATTCATACTATGCTACAAGTGGGTATCATTGTACTTACATTGGCACAGTGGAAAGTCAGTGTTTGTGTTACCGATTCAGTCTTTGTGTTAATATATAAATAGGGTTGACCTTGTAAACCCTTTGAAAAACTATAGAGAACTTCTCACCTTGATGAAAGAATGGGCTGTATAACACACACACACACACACACACACACAGCATGCATTTCTCTGGAACTTATCAGGCTTCAGTGAGAAGTGTTTGTTTCCTTGTTTGTTTTTGAAGAAATACAAGGAAACAGCAAAGTCTGCCCCATTTTCTGCAGTCCTGAAACTGTAAGGGTTGGAGTCTGGACTTTGACTGAAATGGGTGGACATGGCAAGCTCAGCTCTGTGAAGTCTTATCCCAGAGGAAGCCATAGGCTGATTAGCTCAAGAAATAGCTGAGGCCAAACCAACTGATCCAAGCGAACTCATTATTCTTAATTCAGTATTATATAGCTGTGACTAGTCTTTTCCTTGATTGTCAGGCCTTGTCCTAAGAGGTTTTACTTGTAAAAAAAAAAATTACAATTAAACCTTTCCACAGTAGTTTAGTGGTCCATCTTTGGCTTCAAAATTCTCAACCACTACCAAATTTAATCAGGGCTCTTACTATAGATCTCAAGACAACAAACGGCTTAAAAGAGAATGATGATTCTGTATAAAGTTTTGTGACATTGGCCTTAGCAAAATGATTCAGCACCACTAACATTGATGATAATCACAGCACTGCCTTCAATAATTAAAAAATGTTTCTGTGTTAGTATTTGTCAATGTAGTAATATTATCTGAATGGTATTTTTATTTTTAATATTTATTTATTTAGAGATAGGGTTTCTCTGGAGTTTTGGCTGACCTGTAACTCTCAATGTGCCTCAAATTCTCAGAGATCCACAGGTCTCTGAGTCCTGACACTGCTGATTAAAGGCCTGTACCAACACACCACATCCTACCTGAATAAGATTTTGTTACTGTTGGTGATAAACCAGTCTACCTCCATCTTAGTCTTCAAAGTCTTCTTATAGTAAGGATAAACTAGGTTCATTCCTGTTCATGATTAAATTATTTCTCAAGGATTGGGCTATGCCCCACCTGTAACCTCAACTACAAATGGTTCTGTACTGGCTGTTCCAGGAAACAACAACCATGTTTCAGGAGATTGTTATAACCATTTTATTATGACCTCCTTGCAACCATGTCTTTGTTTCAGGAGCTATAAAAATCTTTATCTTACCCATGTCCAGTGCTGATTTCTTGAACCTCATCTTTAGGGAGAGACACCCTGAGTACACAAATAGAAAAGCTTGCTTTAGTTAATTGCTTGTTTTAATTTGTCCATGATTTAGGTTAGTAGCCTTTCTCCTCACATCTGTGGGATTAACAGTGGTTGGGGGTCTAGATCAGTTGTGCCCAGGTTATTTGACTCTTATCCAGAAAATTGAAAATACAGACCCTTCCTTTTTGTTGCTGAATAGTATTCCATCCCACAACTAAGGCACATTTTGTTGATTGATTCACCATTTGAATGGCATTTGAATTGTTTCCATATTCTGGCTTTTACATCCAAGCTACTATAACGATTACACACAGGTTTTCTGTGTGAACATACCTTGCCATTTCTCTGGGAAAAAAAATGCCTAAAAGTATAATTGCTAGGTTATATGGTAATCGCAGGTTTGTGCTTTAATAAACATTGCTTGTTTCCCATAATAACTATACAATTTTCCATTTCTACCAGCAAAGTATTAATTATCCACTTTCTTTATCTCCTTGCCACTGTTTGATGCAGTTGCAACCTCTGTTTTAGCCATTCTGACCTCTCATTATGGTTTAATTTTCTATTTTTCTAATGAAACTTTGAATTTCATTATGTGCTTATTATTGCCATCTTTGTCATTAGAATCATCCTCATTTTTAGTTGACATTCTAATAGGATTGTTTGCATTTTCAGGTTGATTTTTCATATATTCATCCTAGAAACTAGTCCTTGCTTCCCTCTCCCCATATCATTTATGATTTGACATTTGAGTCAAATGAATTTTAAGTCAGATATCCTTTCTGAATTAATTTTTTATAAGTTTGAGCTTCTTAAAAATTTTCTACTCCTGAACCCTTTTGTTCCTGAGAATTTTTTACAGTATTGGGGTCTATCAGTATATAAAACATGTATACAAGTTTGTTACTGGTAATAAACTACAAGAAAATTTATTTTAAAATAATGTTTATATATATATATATATATATATATATATATATATATATATATATATATATATATAAAACCATTTACTAAAGATGAATGAAATTTTGCATGCTATGGAGAAGATGTGCTTATTTATTTTTACATAAAGAATTAAGTGTCAGCTAAATATTTGATACTATATGACGCACAACACAATTGCAATTCCCTTAAAACACACATGCTTATGAATGATAGTCAGGAAACGTTACAGGTTTTGTTTTTCACAATTAAGCCATGATGTTTCTGTAAGAGCAGAAAAGTTTGTCTGTACAGTGAAAACACTGCAATCCATGACATACACAGTCCTGACTCTGAGCTGAAACATTTGCACTCTTGAAATGCAAAGCACATTACAACTAGGAGAGCACTGCTGGAAACGCCCTTAGTTTATTATGCCTCTGATGTTGAATTAAGTGTTGATCATTATTATTTAAGATACCTTTGCTGTTGCCCTATATTTCACAGCCCCCACATTGAGTTAGTGATCCCATATGGGTCATGATCCACAGATTAAGAAGCTGCAATGTAATGCATAAGATAAATTGAGAGTGTCTTTGACCTATAAATGTCCAATATTTCCAGAACCATTTGCTGAGTTGCTTTCGTATATTCATCAAAACTCAGCTTGGAAAATTGGTAAGATTCAAAAGTTCCATGGTTCTGTGTCCTTCACTGAGCATTTTGTCTGTAACTTCACCATCACTAAACTGCCTAGATCATCATAACTATATAGTAGATTTTAGTATTGGGTATATTACCCCCCCACACACACACACACACTTTTGTTTTTGGATTTTTTTTTTTTTTAGTTTATCTCTGCTGCTGCCCATACCTTTCCAATGACATTTTAAAGTCGTCTTTTCTATGTCTACAAATTTTGTGCCAGAGTTTTGATGGCAATTACATTAAACCTAGAGTCAACTTAAAGAAAACTGACTCTTCAATACCTTTGATTTTTACATCCATGAACAGTATATCTCTCCACTTATTTATTTGTTTAATAGATTGATTGATTGATTGATTGATTGATTGATTGATTGATTGATAACACACCAGATTTTGTTACCCTCCCGGTCCACCCTCTGACTGTTCCACATCCCATACCTCCCATCTCCATGAGGATGTACCCATCCCCCACCCCACCCCATCAGACCTCTAACTCCCCGGGACCTCCATTCTCTTGAGGGTTAGGTACATCTTTTCTGATTGAACACAGACCCGGCAGTCCTCTGCAGTATATGTGTTGGGGGCCCCATATCAGTAGGTGTATGCTGCCTAGTTGGTGGTCCAATGTTTGAGAAATGTCTGGGATCCAGCTTAATTGAGACTGCTGGTCCTCCTACAGGGTCTTTCTCCTCTTCAGCTTCTTCCAGCCTTCCCTAATTCAACCACAGAGGTCAGTAGCTTCTGTCCATTGTATGGGTACAAATATCTGCATCTGACTCTTTCAGCTGCTTGTTGGGTCTTCTGAAGGGCAGTCATGATAGGTCCTTTTGTGAGTGCTCCATAGCCTCAGTAATAGTCAGGCCTTGGGACCTCCCCTTGAGCTGGATCCCACTTAACCTGAAGCTGGACCTTCTTTTCCTCAGGCTCCTCTCCATTTCCATCCCTGCAGTTCTTTCACACAGGAACAATTATGGGTCAGAGTTTGGACTGTGGGATGGCAAACCCCTCCCTCACTTGATGCCCTGTCTTTCTGCTGGACGTTTACTCTACAAGATCCCTCTCCCTCCTTTCGGGTTCATCTAAGGACTCCCTTTGAGTCCTGAGACTCTCTTATATCCCAGGTCTCTGGTGCATTCTGGAGGATCCCCCGAACCTCCTACCTGCTGAAGTTGCCTGTTTCCATTTTTTTTCTGCTGGCCCTCAGGGCTTCAGTTCTTTTTCCTCACCCAGTTCCAGATCTGGTGCCCCTCTCTGCCCCTCCCCCATCCACTTTCCCTCCTAGGTCCCTCCATCTCTCCCCACTTGTAATTGCTTTCTTCTCCCTCCCAAGTGGAACTGAGGCATCCTCACTTGGGCCCTTCAGCTTGTTGAACTTTTTGAGTTCTGTGGACTGTATCTTGGTTATTCTGTACTTTTTATTGGTTAATATCCACTTATTAGTGAGTTCATGCAATGCATGTCCTTTTGGACCTGAGTTACCACACTCAGCATGATATTTTCTAGTTCCTTTCATTTGCTCACAAAAGTCAGGATGTTCTCGTTCTTAATAGCTGAGTAAATTAATCACACTGTCTGTATGCATTCTTCTGTTGTGGGACATCTGGGTTGTTCCTGCCTCTGGCTATCACAAACAAGACCACTATGAACAGAGAGGAACATGAGCCTCTGTAGCATGGTGGGGCATCTTTTGGGTTTATTCCACTCCCAAGAGTGGTATTTCTGGGTCTTCAGGTAGATCTATTTCCTTTTTTCCCCCAAGGAACCTCCAGATTGATTTTCAGAGTGGTTTTACCAGTTTGCAATCCCCACCAGCAATGGAGGAGTGCTACTCTTTCTCTATATCCTTGTCAACATGTTTTGTCACCTGAGGCTTTGTTCTTAGCCATTCTGATTGGTGTGAGGTGGAATCTCAGGATCATTTTAATTTGCATTTCTCTGATCACTAAGGACTTTGAACATTTCTTTAGGTGCTTCTCAGCTATTCAAGATTCCTCAGTTGTGAATTCTCAGTTTAGTTCTATATCCCATTTTTTGTTGCTTTATTTTTGTTGTTGTTGTTGTTTTGGTGGTTAGCATCTTGAGTTCTTTATATATTTTGGATATTAGCCCTCTATCGCATTTGGGATTAATGAAGATTTTTTTCCCTGAGTTGTCTTATTGACTATGTCCTTTGCCTTACAGAAGCTTTCCAGTTTCATGAGGTCCCATTTATCAATTCTTGATCTTAGAGCAGGAGTCACTGGAGTTCTGATTAGAAAATTTCCCCTTGTACCAATGAGTTCAAGGCTATTTCCCACTTTCTCTTCTATTAGATTCAGTGTATCTGGTTTTATGTTGCAAGGTTCTTAATCCACTTGGACTTGAGCTTTCAATTAATTGAGCTTAATTGAAAGGTGACAAATATGGGTCTATTTTCATTTTTCTTTATACAGACAGCCAGTTAAGACTAGCACCATTTATTGAAGATGCTTTCTTTTTTCCATGTATGTTTTTGGTTTCATTGTCAAAGATCAAGTGTGTAAGTGTGTGGTTATATTTCTGGGTCTTCAATTCTGTTCCATTTATCAAGTGTCAGTCTCTGAACCAACACCATGCAGTTTTTATCACTATTGCTCTGTAGAAACGTTTGAGGTCAGGATGGTGATTCCCCCAGTTGTTCCTTTAGTCTTAAGAATTGTTTTCGCTATTTGGGTTTTTTTGCCTATTCAGATGAATTTGAGAATTGCTTTTTTCATGTCTTTGAAGAATTGAGTTGAAATTTTGATGGGGATTGCATTGAATCTGTAGATTGCCTTTGGTCTTCTTTGATTTCTTTCATTGGTATCTTGCCATCTGTGAAACAGAGGTCCTATACATATTTTTCCAAGTTTAAAACTATCTCATTTTCTTTGGGAAAGTTATAAATGGTGACGTGTTTTCACATCAGTTTCCAAAATTTATGATTAGTATCTATTTAAAGACAAAATTGATGTATTTCCTTTTAGCTTATATCCTGTGATCTCAAATATCTCATATGTTAGTTTAGGAGCTTTTTGTAGACATAAACTTTTTTTGGTCTGTTCCAAGTAAAAAATAAAATAATCTGCAAATAAGGAAATACTTTCTTCCTATTAAATTGCTCTACTTTCCCCCCTTTGCCTTAATGTTGAGTATATTAACTGCTTGGTTTTTATAAATGCTCATCATTAAATTTAAGTATTTGCCCTATCTTAATTGGCTAAGGGTTTCTTTTGTTTGTCTGGGTTTGTTTGCTTGTTTTGTTTTTGAGTCAAGGTTTCTCTGTATAACCCTGGCTGTCCTGTAACTTGCTTTGTAGACCAGGATAGTCTCAAACTCAGAGATCCACCTGCCTCTGCCTCCTAAGACCTGAGGTTACAGGCCTGTGCCACCACCACCCAGCTTTGTTTTTGTGTGTATATCATGAATGAGTGCTGACGCATGACAAATAGTTTTTATGATTAGATTATATAAAAATGATAGAGTATAGTGATTTATTTTTAAATACTGAACCATATTTATATAAATTCAAATTCTATCCTTTGTCATCTCTTCTGTGCCATTGATTTTCATTCAGTGAACATTTATTTCAATTGTGTGAGTTTTAGTTCTGTATTTTCCACTTTGTGTTTTCATATAGCCTCTGTTTGTTTCAAGAGAATTTGTAATTGATGATTGAAGCATTTTGATGATGACTAAGAATCATTGTCAGATAGTTCTAGTATCTGATTCACATTGGTATTGAAACCTCTTCCTTTCCTGCCTTTCTTTTTCTTCATTACTGTGAAGCTGTTTCTGGTTCTTGGTGTAACAAGAGATATTATATCATATAAAATATCCATCATATTTAGATATTTTAAAACTCTGGAGCCGATTTAATCTTTTTAAAAACGATTTATTTTCACCTGTCCACAAATCCTCAGTTATGGGTGGGAAATATAAACCCCTTCCCCCTCCACGCTGGAATATTAACTGGCTTGAGTGAATATGCATCTTGTGCAGACAATCACAGCTGCTGAGAGTTTATGGGTGTAGTGGTCCTGCCATGTCAAGAAGACCCTGGTTTGCTCTATTCTTCCCCAACCTATGGCTCTTGCAATCTTTCCACTGCTTCCTCCAGGATGGCCCCTGTGCCTTTGGGGGTATATAGATAGATGTCCCATATGGGCTGAGCATTCCATTGACATGTATTCTCTGCACTTTAATTATTTGTGAATTTCTACATTACAAATACTTGATGGCTTTTGGGAAATAGAGTATCAGTTTTCTTTAAGGATGTGACCCCTAGGAGACTGATCATACTCCAGCATAGCTGTACACCCAGGAAAATATGTGCAACAAAAGTTGAATTTGGTGGGTTATATTTTAAAGGGTTAAAAAACAGACACAAAGTTGGGGTGTGGGATTGGGAAGTAGAGGGCAATTTGAAAGGAGCTATCGGGAGCAATGTGGCATGAATTGATCAAAATACGTTGTATGAAAGTCTCAAATAATAAAAATATTTTAAAAACAGAATGAATAAATAAACCAAAGACAACAAAAATGTATTTAATGTTTTATTTTGTGTCTTTGTGAATGTATGCACACATACATATGCAGGTACCCGCGGTTGTCAGATGATGTCAAGATCTTTTGGTGTTGGAGTTATAAGAGGTTGTGAGCACCTAATATGGGTGCTGGGATCTGAACTACAGCCCTCAAGATTGAGCGATTAGCTCTCTGAGCCATTTCTCACAGCCTTTGTTGGAGTCTTTGTAAGTGAGTTGTTCTCCTGTTGATCTACAGCAGGAGAGCCAAGGAGGGGTGTGTGTTGAGCCTGGAGTTGGGTCTTACTGACAACCATTTCAGTAAAGGTTAAGTGCTGTTATACTGCTTTGTTGTGCAGAATGGAAATTTGCCTTCTTTTTTGGATCTATAGCTATCAGCTCCATGAAAATAGGGCAGTCGCTAGTACCACCATCCTGTCTCTAAATGTGAAAGCCCAACTTTTCCCTCAGACTCACGGCTGCAAGAGGCTCACCTTGCATGTGCAAAGAAGTGCCAGTGAAAACTTCTCACTACCTCATTTTGCCTTGCAGAGGAGTAGGGCAGGAGATGGGGCTCAGCTCACAACTGAGCTCTATTGATGCTATTCCAGCCAGGAAATCTGAACACTCCCAGATTCTGCCAGGCTAAGGATGAAAGATCAGCTGCCTGCTTGCTTCCATTTATGCTTTTTTTAGCAGAGGAATTGAGTTGCTGCCATTTACTTCTGCTGATTAAGAGAAGGAGGAAAGCTCCCTGCTCAGCTGGTCAACACCAGCCAGCAGGGGAATTAAAGTGTGGCATTGTTTCTGCTGAGAGAGGGAAGGAAAGGGGTAGAATAATAGCTTCCTGCAAAGAGGAGTATTGACCGAAACATTTTCTCTAATCAGAACTTTGGCTGAACAGCACAGGGTTTTCTTTTTAGAGCTTTTTATTTTGTCTGAGCCTCTTGGCAGTTTTGGTGTGAAGAATTCTGTTGCATCATGTGTAGAATATAGAAGAGCCATATATACTACCGTGTGTGTGTGTGTGTGTGTGTGTGTGTTTCTGTGTGTTGAGATATATAAAGAAATCTATGGCTTGTCATAGCACTTTTTTCTCAAATCCTGACTTCTCTAGAGAGCATGCCACCATCTTCCCAATACCTTAGAATCTTCCCATACTTGATTATTTTTTTGCTGTTATTGTGCATACTTTTGTTTTTATTTTTTGGTCTCTTTTGATTGCCAGTGTACTTGGATATTTTTAAAAATTTTCTTTTGAACTGACATTCATACAAGCAAAATTATGCAAATCAGTGCAGTAGTATGTAATGTTTTGATATATGAATGCTGCGTACTGTTTAGCTCAGGCTTAGCATATTTATCTTCTGAAATATGTATTGTTTTTCTTTCTGTTTCATTTGTTCATTTGTTTGTTTGTTTTTCTGAGACAGGGACTCACCAGGAACTAGCCTGGAACTTGTGTGTAGTAAAGGGGTAACCTCAAACTTCTAGTCGTCCTGCCTCAGCCTCCTGAGTGCTGCTGGGGTCGCCAATGTGTTTCACCACATTAGGCTTATTGTTTCTTTATTATGAACATTCATAATCCTTTCTCACACTTTTAAAATGTACAACACATTATCATTATCTGCAGTCATTTACTATGCCGCAGTACACTAGGATTTATTACTCCTATCTAGCTGTGAAGCTGTGTCTAAATTGTTATCAACTGATTAAAGATTCTCTATTCTTACCCCAATCTACTCCATCTGGTGTCTGGCAATGCCCATTTTATTCTCAGTTGTTGTGAGAACAGCTTTGTTTCCTGCTTATTATGAACATGGAAGTATAGATATCACTTTGTAATTCGATTTCATTTTCCTTGGCTATACATCAAGTAGTGAAATACTGAATAATGTGGTAGATCTATATTTACTATTTGGAGGACCCTCTGTACTGTTTTCTGTAATGGTTGTTACTAATTTATTTTCCTATAAACAATGTATAAGGCTTCATTTTCCTCTATGGACTTGTCACCTCTTGGAATTGTCACAATATTTTTTTTAAAATAGTCAATTTTATTGGTAGTAAAATGGTTATAGCATGATAATGATAATTTTGATTTTCATTTCTCTGGAGATTCATGATGTTGAGCACTTTCTTGTGTACCTATCAGTCATTTGAATGTCTTATTTTGAAAAAAACATCTCTTTAGATCTTTTGTTCATTTTTTCATTGAGCTCTTTGGTTTTGGAAGGCTATTTCCCTATTTATTTAATTATCTGTTGACTTTTTATCATTCTTCACACATTTTGGATATCATTATCAGATATGTAGTTTCGATGGTCTTTTCTCATTTTGTTGGCTGTCTCAGCACTGCTGATCATTTGCTGTGTTTGCCTCTTAGTTTGATAGAATGCCATTTGGTTTTGCTTTTAGAGTCCTTTCCAAAAAATAATTGCCCATTCCACTGTCCTGAAGCATTTCTGTTGTGTTTCTTCTACTAGATTCTTATTTTCAGGACTTAAACATTTGCATCTTTAATGCATGTTGATTTGGCTTTTGTAACTGATGAGAGATAGGACATGAACATCTTTACTTGGAATCCATTTTTCCAAGTACTATTTATTGGAAAGCCTGCCTTTTCTCCACTGTGTCTGTGCATGCATGGTTTTACATACATGATTTTGTTGTATGCTGTGTTACTCTATGTGTCTATGTCTATGCCGATACCATGCTGCTTTGATCACTGCTGATATTATTTGGAGTAAGGCAATGTAATGCCTCCACTTTTGTTCTTTTTGCTCAAAATTGCTTTGGCTATTTGGATCCCATGTGCATCCAAATAAATTTTAAAATTATTTTTGTGGTCCTATAACAAATGCTGTTGATGGTTCAATAGGATATCACATGACTCAGAACTATTGAATCTCTAAACTGGTTTGGGCAGTATATACATCTTAATCATATTAATACTACCAATCAGTGAACACAGGATATCTTTCTACTTTCTGTGTTCTCTGCAACCTCTTTCATTAATATTTTATGATTTTCATTGTTGTGATTATTTACCACTTTAGTTAAATTTATTCCTAGATATCTTATTTTTTGTAGTTATTATAAATGGATTAGTTTTCTCGTTTCTACTTTGCCATTGGAATAGTGCTACACTTGGTATATTTAACCTGTATCTTGAAATTTTGAAGAATCAATTAATTCACTATTTTGAATTTTTGGTGATGTTTTTGTAGTTATCCATACATAAAATCATGTCATCTGAGAAATAATACTTGATTATTCTTCATAGGATTTCCATAAAAATGGTAAGTAAAAATGGTAAAAAGTGGCCATTATTGTCCTATTCCCGATTTTAGAAAGAATATACTATGTTTTTAAAAAATTATTCTTCTCTCATACAATATATCCTGACCACAGCCTCTCCTCCCTCCTCTCCTCAGAACACTCATCCACCTCCTCTCTCCTCCACATAATTTTAAAACAAATGTTTCTTAATAACATGCTGACTGACGTGGCCTGAAAAAGTCATGTTACTAAGTTGCCCCAATCTCCTTTACTTGGTAATATTTTTCAGGGGTATTCATCAACAAAGAGCTTAAATATTTTAATTTAGATTATATACATGCCTACAACAACTCTGTCAATCATAAGTATACAGCTCGGTGCATGTCTACCAATGGAACACATTCATATAATTAGCATCCTAATTAAAAAGCAGAATGTGAAAACAAGCCCAAAGACACCTGCTTGAAGCAATGATCCTTCTTACTTGCTACTATCCTATCTTCTAATGGTACACATTAGTTTTACTTACCCTCTCCAGAGCCTATGTTTTTGTTGTTTAGTTCTTCACAGGAATTTGAGAATGGTATTGATCAATATCCGCTAGAAAACAGAGCCAATAAAATCTCTCTCTCTCTCTCTCTCTCTCTCTCTCTCTCTCTCTCTCTCTCTCTCACACACACACACACACACACACACACACACACACACACACCTAACTAAAGAAGTGAGAGAACCCTTTTTTGAAGTTCATCTTCTCTTTGGTTATCTTCTTTTGCAAAATGTTCATCTTTTGTCCTATTTTAATTTGGGGTCAATTATCTTTTACTTGAAAACAAATAGAAAATACATATACAACCTAAATAGGAGTCTTTTGTGTATTGTAAATATTATCCCCCAGAGTAAGCTGTGGCTTACTTTGCCCCTGCCTTTGTATATATGCATTCATGTATGTGTGCATAAAGATAGAAGTCAGTCAACATTAAGTGTCTCACTCAATCACTCTCTATTTTATTTGATTGTTGTTTATTTATTTATTTTGAGTCAGAGTCTCTCACTGATCCAGGAACTCACTGGTTGGCTAGACTGGCTGCTCAGCAAACCTTGGGGAATCTCCTGTCTCCACTTCTCCAGCTGGATAACAGGCACCGTCTTCTCAGTCCTATCTTTCAGTCTCATAATAGTGTTTTTTAAAATATCTTATTTTTTATTATTCTCTCTCTCTCTCTCTCTCTCTCTCTCTCTCTCTCTCTCTCTCTCTCTCTCTCTCTGTGTGTGTGTGTGTGTGTAGTGGGGTACACAATGTGCTCAGAGGGTTGCACATGAAACAGTGTGCATGTGAAGTTCAAAGGACATCTTTGTGAAGCTGTTTCTCTCCTTCTACCTTTATGTAGGTTCCAGTGAAAGCACTCAGGTTTCCAGGTTTGTGCTGAAAGTGCTTTTGTCCACTTAGCCATCATCTGGCCCTTAATGGTAACTTTAGATATAACAGTCTCAGTATGATTACAATCCCCTCTTAATATCTTTCATCTCTTTCCTGGAGCAACAGTTGCTCAAGAAAGGGGTGAGAGAGGAAGAGGTGATAGGATGGGTCAATGGATCAAGTGGCATCCAGCTTAGCCCTACATCATTCCTGGAGCCACAGTGATCTGCAGCACTCAGAGCCACGTTGATCAGAGTTGTCCCTGTGATGATAATTGTCTTCTATTTCCAGGGTACATGTTTCTCATGAGTCATGTTGACCTCAGCCACTCCCATCTCATCAGATATATCTAAACCACATTTTTTCCTCAAGGTTCTAGGTTCTTTCACATAGCTCCAGATATATGAGTCAATCATGAAGTGGCATATATATATATTTTTTAAGTGCTTTGTGCCATGCCCTTGACATTAGAAGTTGATCTGATCCAGGTCATTGAGGGGTTCCTGTGAACTACCTAATTGCATGAGCAATTTAAGTTGCAGCTCCAAACCAACCCAGACCATAATACATATATTGCTACTGTGACTGTTTTTAGATTGCATTTTCATTATTAAAATAAGCCTTGTATGCTGAGGTTATGGATCTGGAGTTTCTAAAAATGCCACTTGATATATCAGTCTAGTTACAGAACTAGAGCTGGAAACCAGTTTGTTTTTTGTTTGTTTGTTTTGTTTTGCTTCTGCTTTTGTTTTTATTAGATATTTGCTATCTAATATGAAATATGGAAATATTTAATATTTAATAATGGGAATATTTATTTCCATTTCAAATGGTATCCCCTTTTCTCATTACCCTCAGAAAAACCCTGTCCCATCCCCACTCCCCCAGCTTACCAACCTTCCTCCCACTTTCCCTTAATGTTTCAGTAATTGTTAAGTATTAGAAATTCACAGTTAACACTGATCTTTATTGAAGTCCTGTATGCTTGATGCAAGGTAAAAGGATAGGTATTATTTCCCTAGGAACAGTAAATTCAGTTTTATTTCAAAGAGCTATTTTAAAATCTACACATTTAGAAATTAGAATATAATTTCTACTGGAAGAAGGGGTTCTTCAAACATTTATATATATGACTGTGGTGGCACACAAAAATCTACCTAACCCACAATGTAGCATCAACTGTGCTGTGCCATGCCATACCCTTTCTTCTATGTTCTTCAAAGGTGTCCATATCCCAGTCCTTGAGCCGAACCTCCCCTGAGATCTGCAACAGAGCTTGAGAGTCCCAGGGACCTGAACTTATTGAGTAGGGAACCTTGGCAATCAGAAGGTGAAAGGTGTGGCACTTTGTGGAAACAGGGACTAAAGATCCCTACAGTTGTGAAATTGGAAGTTACTAGGATATGCCATTACTAAGAGAAGGAGGTGTCATGGGCTGCTCAACAATATGGGTAGAACCTGACAGACACTGTAATATATCTAATTAATAAGTTCCATAGCGATTTTTTTATTTAGTTAATTTGTATGTTATTCTTTTAAATTTTTATATATGGATATATGAGATGTGATCATATCCAAGAACCATTGTTCCTCCTTCAACTCCCTTTGTGATACCATAACACATTCTTCTCACAACTTTATGTCTTCCTTAAAAAAATAATCTACTATGTCCAATTAGTGTTTCCTATATGTGCACTGGCATAGGGCCATCCTTTAGAGTATAAGAAATCTGTTCATGGCCACCTCCCCCTCAAAGAGTGATTTTTCTTAGGGGTGGAAAGATGGCTCAACAGTTAAGATAATTTGTTGGTTTTACAGAGTATCCAGACTCATTTACCAGCGGCCACTAGGAGCTGGAGAGGTGTCTCCATAGTTAAGAGCACAGGCTGCTCTTCCAGAGGACCCAGGTCCAATTCCCAGCACCCACATGGCAACTCACAACTGTCTGGAACTCTAGTTCCAGGGGATCGAACACCCTGACACAAACGCACATGCAGGCAAAACACAAATGCACATAAAATAAAAAGAAATAAACAAAAAAAATACCAGCACCCATATGTTTACAGCTACCTGTAACTTCATTGTCAGAGGATCTGACACCCTGTGACAGAGGGCACCCTCTTCTAACTTCCACTGGCACCAGGCGTGTGCTCGGTGTACATGTATACATGCAGTCATTTACAAATATTTTTCTAAAAGAAAAAAGAACAGTTTCTTCTTACCCAGAACTACCAACTGCCAATGTATCCTTACTTAGGAGTGTGGCATGGAGCTCCTCTCTCAATCATGCTGGAGTTTCACTGGCTTCATTTTGTACAGGTCTCATGCAGTTCACCACAACTACTGTGACTTCATAAGTACAATAGTCATGCCATGTCCAGAAAATAGCATTTCACAGTACTTCCTACACTCTGATTCTTACATTTTTTCTGCCTCCCTTTTGATGATATTCCCTGAGCTTTGGCGTGTGTGTGTGTGTGTGTGTGTGTGTGTGTGTAATAAACATGTCACATTTCAGCACTTTAACCAGTTTATCTCCACATTGGTTTCTGACCACTTTTAAAAAAGTCTCTGACCAAACTTGAAAGGTCTATGTTTGAAAATATAAGTATTTAGGAGTATTTACAACATGACTATTTGTAACAAATGACAATAGTAGCTTCTCCCTAGGACCTATGACTTTCCAAGCCATGGGCTTTTGGTTTACAGTACCAGGCCTGAATTACCTCCTGTAAAGAAGGACTCAAATACAGCCAGAAAGTAATTGGTGATCCAGTAACAGCCATACTTTATTTGCACAGTGGGAACACCTTGCCTGGTATTGTAGCATATAGGGTCCAGCACTGGGTAAGGCCACTGATATTTTTCTTCCCAAGAAGCCTGGGTAGGACATTCTGGCATTACATAGACTAGCTAGCATGGAGAGTTTCTTGGTTAATTCAAAGTGTATTTCTTTTAGTCCAGTATCTACAATGAGTGGTGTTCTTCAGCAATAGAATCTTAACATATAGTTATGGTGGGCAACCAAGAGCAATTACAATATCCTATGTTGTCCTGGAGACTTCTGAGGCCTCCCTGACCAATAACTCATAGTAAGGTATCTATGCCTGGCACCATGCTTTTTATTTAATAGTTCGTGCCTTTTATGATCATTACTGTCCATCCATCTATGACATCTCCAAACTCCTAGGTGATTTTAAACAAATTAATCAAAGGTCCTAATTAAATTCTTGGAATTCTAAAAATACTATGCAAAATTTCAGTTTTGGCAAAAACACATTAGCCTCACCCTCCAATGGATTGTCCAAGCTGTCAATGGGCAATATGTGGATGCAGACACTTCTGGATATGCAGATACCAATTGTTTAATGCTTCAAACAATTGCTTTCTATATTAAATAAATTAAACTCATTCATTGTGTTCAAGTTTTAAAACTTAACAGCCTATTCTTGCTCTAAAAGTTTCTTACCAACAAAAAAATAGTACACTTCATTTTGTGCTGTGCATGTAGAAGCACACAATTAGTAAAATATATTTTAAAGTAATACTTGCAATTGAGAAAACCAAATTGGCAAATAATAAGTCTGTAATAAAAGTGAAGTTAGTCTCAGTCTCCAGTGCAGAATAAGGTTGAAATAGAATTGTTTGCATTATTCTTAATCCAAGCACATAAACACAAAAGAATTACATATAAAACATGCTATTGTGATAAGATGCATCACTGATTTTAAACAGCACATCTACAAAGGATAAAAGAGAAGATGAGAAATGAAAGTAAATGCCATTTGCCCTAAGAACTAGCAATACAAAATGTTACAGCTAACATTTTTTAAAACGTAGTGTTGTAATTGGAAGATAGCATTTCTGTGGCCCTGCTGTATCATCAAATGAGAGATAGAGGACATCTCTGTATAGGGAGGCTTTTCTTCATCATGTGGTCTGGAACTTGTTGGCATTTGTTACTTAGACCACTAGTTGTTGCAATTATCTTGAAACTTTCAGAAATATCAATTCTTTCAAAATATTTTTATTTACTTATTTTATTTGTGTATTTTACCAGTACATATATGTATGCACACTATCTATGTGCCTATTGCCCACTGAGGTCAGAAGAGGATGTTGATCCCCTGGAACTGAAGTCACAGACATTTGTGAACCATCTTAACCCTTGTATTATTTGCTTATATTGCCTACAAAGAGGAAAAATAAATCTTACGAAAGAATTGGCAGTGTGTGGTCAGTCTTATGTCATTTTTCCTAGAAAGACAAGGGTCTGCATCCACATTTTACCAATTGACTGCTTGGACAATCCATTGGCTCTCTGCCAAGAATTAAACCCAGGCCCTTTTCAATAACAACAAATGCTCTTAATTAATGAGCCATCTCTCCAGACCTGACATGCAAATTCTTGAGTCTTTTCCTAGATATATTCTGAGGAATCTCAATTTCATTTGTTTGTTTTAATTTTAGTTCATTTTTTCAGTAGTGAAGGTCAAACCCAGGGCTTTAAACATTCTAGGTGAATAGTTGATACTGGGTTACAATCTCAGTTCAAGAATTTGTTTTGAATAAGAAAGCCAATGGATTGTCCAAGTAGTCAATGGGCAAAATGTGGATGTGGACCTTTGTCTTTCTAGGAAAAATGACATAAGACTGACCACACCCTGCCAATCCTTTTGTAAGATTTATTTTTTCCTCTTTCTGGGCAATATGAGCAAATAGTAAAAGGGTTAAGATGCTTTACAATGAAAATAATCTCCTATTAACTATTATCTTCCTGTAGACAACCCAGAGTTTTTGTGTACCCTTCCAGTACTATCCTATGTAGAAGACACAAACATGAGAATAGCCAGACTAACCAAAGGGAACAGAGAAAGTATCCAAATTAACAAAATTAGAAATGAAAAGGGAAATATTACAACAAAAGCTGAGAAAATTCAAAAAATCATCAGATCCTACTACAAAAGCCTGTACTCAACACAACTGGAAAATCTGGAGGAAATGGACAATTTCTTAGACAGATACCAAATACCAAAATTAAACCAGGATCAAATAGATCATCTAAACAAACCCAAAACCCCTAAAGAAATAGAAGGGGTCATAGATAGCCTTCCGACCAAAAAAAGCACAGGACCAGATGGTTTCAGTGCAGAATTCTATCAGACCTTCAAAGACTTAACACTGATACTCTTCAAACTATTCCACCACATAGAAACAGAAGGGACACTACCCAACTCCTTCTACGACGCCGCAATTACGCTGATACCAAAACCACACAAAGATCCAACTAAGAAAGAGAATTTCAGGCCAATTTCCCTTACGAATATCGATACAAAAATACTCAATAAAATTCTTGCCCACCAAATCCAAGAACACATCAAAACGATCATCCAGCATGATCAAGTAGGTTTCATCCCAGGGATGCAGGGCTGGTTGAATATAAGGAAATCCAGCAATGCAATCCACTACATAAACAAACTCAAAGAAAAAAACTTCATAATCATTTCATTAGATGCTGAAAGGCATTTGACAAAATTCAGCATCCTTTCGTGCTAAAAGTCTTGGAAAGGACAGGAATTCAAGGCCCATATCTAAACATAGTAAAAATAATACACAGCAAACCGGTAGCCAACATCAAACTAAATGGAGAGAAACTTGAAGAAATCCCACTAAAATCAGGGACTAGACAAGGCTGCCCCTCTCTCCATATCTTTTCAATATAGTTCTTGAAGTCCTAACTAGAGCAATTAGACAACATAAGGAAGTCAAAGGGATATAAATTGGAAAGGAAGAAGTCAAACTATCACTATTTGCAGATGATATGATAGTATACTTAAAATATCCAAAAAACTCTCCTAGAGAACTCCTACAGCTGATAAACAACTTCAGCAAAGTGGCTGGCTACAAAATCAATTCAAGCAAATCAGTAACCTTTATATACTCAAAGGATAAGCAGACTGAGAAAGAAATTAGGGAAATAAAACCCTTCAAAATAGCCACAAACAGCATAAAGTAACTTGGGGTGACTCTAACCAAACAAGTGAAAGACCTATATGACAAGAACTTCAGATCTCTGAAGAAGGAAATCGAAGATCTCAGAAAATGGAAAAATCTTCCATGCTCATGGATTGGCAGGATTAATATAGTTAAAATGGCCAAATTGCCAAAGGTAATCTATAGATTCAATGCAATCCCCATCAAAATCCCAACCCAGTTCTTCATAGAGCTAGAAAGAGCAATATTCAAATTCATCTGGAATAACAAAAAACCCAGGATAGCTAAAACTATTCTCAACAGTAAAAGAACTTCAGGGGGATTCAGTATCCCAGACTTTAAACTTTACTACAGAGAAATAGTGATAAAAACTGCATGGTATTGGTACAATGTCAGGCAAGCAGATCAATAGAATAGGATTGAAGACCCAGAAATGAACCCACACACCTATGGTCACTTGATCTTCAACAAAGGAGCTGAAAGCATCCAGTGGAAAAAAGATAGTCTTTTCAACAAATAGTGCTGGTTCAATTGGAGGTCAGCATGCAGAAGAATTCGAATCCATCCATTCTTATCTCCTTGTACTAAGCTCAACTCCAAGTGGATCAAGGACCTCCACATAAAACCTGACACACTGAAACTAATCGAAAAGAAACTGGGGAAGACCCTGGAGGACATGGGCACAGGGGAAAAGTTCCTGAATAGAACACCAATAGCTTATGCTCTAAGATCAAGAATTGACAAATGGAACATCATAAAACTACAAAGTTTCTGTAAGGCAAAGGACACTGTCAAAAGGACAAAACATCAACCAACAGATTGGGAAAGGATCTTCACCAACACTAAATCTGACAGAGGGCTAAAATCTAATATATACAGAGAACACAAGAAGGTAGAACCTAGAGAACCAAATAACCCCATTAAAAAGTGGGGTACCAAGTTAAACAAAGATTTTTCACATGAAGAACTTTGGAGGGCTGAGAAACACCTTAAGAAATGTTCAACATCATTAATCATTAAGGAAATGCAAATCAAAACAACCCTGAGATTTCACCTCACACCAGTCAGAATGGCTAGGTCAAAAACTCAGGAGACAGCAGGTGTTGGCGAGGGTCTGGAGAAAGAGGAACACTCCTCCACTGCTGGTGGGATTGCAAGATGGTGCAACCACTTTGGAAATCAGTCTGGAGGTTCCTCAGAAAACTTGGCATAGCACTTCTGCAAGACCCTGCTATAGCACTCATGGGCATATACCCAGAGGATTCTCTGGCATACAATAAGAACACATGCTCTTCTATGTTCATAGCAGCCCTATTTGTAGTAGCCAGAAGCTGGAAACAACCCAGGTGTCCCTCAACAGAGGAATGGATACAAAAAATGTGGTATATTTACACAATGGAGTACTATTCAGCCATTAGAAACAATAAATTCATGAAATTCGTAGACAAATGGATGGAGCTGGAGAACATCATACTAAGTCTCAAAAGATCAATCATGGTATGCACTCACTGATAAGTGGATATTAACCTAGAAACTTGGAATACCCAAGAAATAATCCACATATTAAATGATGTCCAAAAAGAACAGAGGAATGGCCCCTGGTTCTGGAAATACTCAATGCAACAACAGTATAGGGGAATACCAGAACAGGGAAGTGGGAAGGGGTGGATGGAGGAACAGGGGGAGGGAAGAGGGCTTATGGGACTTGCAGGGAGTGGGAACCCAGAAAAGGGGAAATCATTTGATATGTAAATAAAGAATACATCGATTAAAAAAAAGAAAGAAAATAGCAACTTGTTTAGTTTTACTTTCTCTTGGTCTTATCATAACCTAAAGTTTTGCTAATAGTTTAATCAGAAGCCATATATAACTGACACTGAGGCTTAGAGTATAACAACTACCACCAAACAAACAAATGAAAACTTGTGGAATATAAGCCTTCTTCAAATGAGAAAAATGTAAGTGCAGCGTCACAAATAAAAGTGAAGACTGCCTAGTTTTCTTTTCTCTCCTCCGTGATGTTTTGAAAATTATAAAATTATAAAGTCTATTAATAATACAAAACAATGATTCTTGCACTAATTTAACTATTTATGTAAAGCAGATTCTTTTGCATAATGCCTGGACACGCCTGGATAATCTTTTCATTCATGTATTAAATCTGATGCTGCCATAAGTGAACTCAAATCAGAAAAAAAAAATCACTTCATATAAAACTTATGCATGCTTGATAGCATTTTTTAAATTTAAATGTATCTGGAGAGATAAAATAGTATCTCTAATTATTATATTTACTTTGTTTTTATAAGATATCATTTAGGAAGAAATTAGGTAATTATAACAATCATCAACTGAAGCAAGTGTATTAATTGTACACAGTTCTTTAAATCACAAAGAAAGAGAGGACCTGTCATATGATGAATGTCAATCTCCCCATATTGATGTTAATTACTGGGGTAAATTATTGATATTTAAAGTTTATCAGAAAATGAAAGTTCAAAAAGAAAACCAAAATCTTTTCAGAATAGTTAGTTTATGACATGTATTTGTATGTATGCCTCAGTCTGTTTGTCTCTCATTTTCTCCTGCTCACATACAAAGTCATAATTACAGGTTTTCTACAGTCTCAACACTAATTTTCTGACAATAATCATTCCAATCCAACAATTTTTAAAAGCGATATAAGTATAAATGATGAGCCGGGCAGTGGTGGCACATGCCTTTAATCCCAGCACTTGGGAGGCAGAGACCGGTGGATTTCTTTTTTTTTTTTTTAATTTATTGATATATTTATTTACATTTCAAATGATTTCCCCTTTTCTGGACCCCCACTCCCCAAAAGTCCCATCAGTCCCCTTCCCTCCCCCTGTTTTCCCACCCAACCCTTCCCACTTCCCTGTTCTGATTTTGCTCTATACTGCTTCATTGAATCTTTCCAGAACAAGGGGCCACTCCTCCATTCTTCTTGTATCTCATTTGATGTGTGGATTATGTTTTGGGTATTCCAGTTTTCTAGGTTAATATCCACTTATTAGTGAGTGCATACCATGATTCATCTTTTGAGTCTGGGTTACCTCACTTAGTATGATGTTCTCTAGCTCCATCCATTTGCCTAAGAATTTCATGAATTCATTGTTTCTAATGGCTGACTAGTACTCCATTGTATATATATATCACATTTTTTGCATCCACTCTTCTGTTGAGGGATACCTGGGTTCTTTCCAACTTCTGGCAATTATAAATAGGGCTGCTATGAACATAGTGGAACATGTATCCTTATTACATGCTGGGGAATCTTTTGGGTATATGCCCAGGAGTGGTATAGCAGGATCTTCTGAAAGTGAGGTGCCCAGTTTTCAGAGGAACCACCAGACTGATTTCCAGAGTGGTTGTACCAATTTGCAACCCCACCAGCATTTCTAAGTTCGAGGCCAGCCTGGTCTACAGAGTGAGGACAGTGAGGGCTACACAGAGAAACCCTTTCTTTAAAAACCAAAAAAAAAAAAAAAGTATAAAGGATAAGCAACATAAATAAATGCATTTCCAATACAGAAGATGCTGGGTATAGTAGTTTTGGCTGGCATTTGTGTTCTCTTAAAGTCTGCATGAGATCTGCCCAGGATGTTCTACCTTTCATAGTCTCTGGTGTGATTCTGATAGGCCTTCCTTTATATATTACTTGGCCTTTTTCTCTTAGTGCCTTTAATATTCTTTCTTTGTTTAGTACATTTGGTGTTTTGATTATTATGTGACGGGAGGTATTTCTGTTCTGGTCCAATCTGTTTGAAGTTCTGTAGGCTTCTTGTATATTCATGGGCATCTCTCTCTTTAGGTTAGGTTAGGTTTTCTTCCATAATTTTATTGAAGATATTTGCTGGCCCTTTAAGTTGTAAATCTTCACTCTCATCTATGCCTATAATCCTTAGGTTTGGTCTTCTCATTGTGTCCTGGACTTCCTGGATGTTTTGGGATACAAGCTTTTTGCATTTTCTTTAACTGTTGAGTCCATGGTTTCTATGGTATCTTCGGCATCTGAAATTCTTTCTTCCATCTCTTGTATTCTGTTGTTGATATTTGCATCTATGGTCCCTGATTTCTTCCCAAGGTTTTCTATCTCCAAAGTTGTCTCCCTTTGTGCTTTCTTAGTTGTTTCTACTTCTGTTTTCAGATCCTGGAAGTTTTTGCTCAGTTCTGTCATTTGCTTGTTTGTGTTTTCCTCTAATTCTTCAATAGATTTTTGTGTTTCCTCTTACATGACCTCAGCCTGTTGACCAAAGTTCTCCTGTATTTCTTTAAGTGATTTTTGCGTTTCTTCCTTATTGGCTTTTGTATTCTCCTGAATTTCTTTCAATGATTTTTGTGTTTCCCTTGTAAGGGCTTCTTTTTTTTTTATTCGATATAATTTATTTACATTTCAAATGATTTCCCCTTTTCTAGCCCCCCCACTCCCCGATAGTCCCGTAAGCCCCCTTCTCTTCCCCTGTCCTCCCTCCCACCCCTTCCCACTTCCCCGTTCTGGTTTTGCCGAATACTGTTTCACTGAGTCTTTCCAGAACCAGGGGCCACTCCTCCTTTCTTCTTGTATCTCATTTGATGTATGGATTATGTTTTGGGTATTCCAGTTTTCTAGGTTAATAACCACTTATTAGTGAGTGCATACCATGATTCACCTTTTGAGTCTGGGTTACCTCACTTAGTATGATGTTCTCTAGCTCCATCCATTTGCCTAAGAATTTCATGAATTCATTGTTTCTAATGGCTGAATAGTACTCCATTGTGTAGATATACCACATTTTTGCATCCACTCTTCTGTTGAGGGATACCTGGGTTCTTTCCAGCATCTGGCAATTATAAATAGGGCTGCTATGAACATAGTAGAGCATGTATCCTTATTACATGGTGGGGAATCCTCTGGATATATGCCCAGGAGTGGTATAGCAGGATCTTCTGGAAGTGAGGTGCCCAGTTTTCGGAGGAACCGCCAGACTGATTTCCAGAGTGGTTGTACCAATTTGCAACCCCACCAGCAATGGAGGAGTGTCTAACTTTTGATCGATTTTCTACTGAATTTCTTTAAGTATGTCCTTCATGTGTTCCTGTACCAGCACATGACCAGTGATTTTAAATCCAAATCTTGTTTTTCTGGTGTGATGGGGTATCCAGGACATGCTGTTAAAGGAGAATTGGGTTCAGATGCTGCCATATTGCCTTGATTTCTGTTAGTGATGTTCCTGTTCCTGCGTTTGCCTTTTGCCATCTAGTTCTCACTGGTGTTAGTTGGTCTTGTCAATGCTGGACTCACCAGTGCAAGCTGCCTTTTCCCAGCTGGCCTCTGGTGTACAGCTGACCTCCTGTACTGCCTGGAGACAGGATGCTGTGGCCCAGGCTGTTCAGATCCAAAAGCAGAGACCTGCAGGCTCCTGCCTGGGGCTTGCTGGACTCACCAGAGCACACTGACTCCTCCCAGCAGGCCTCCCGGGTGCCCCTCTGGCTTCTTGCAGGAGCTGGAGATGTGGTGTTGTAGCCCAGGCTGTTCTGGATCCTGAAGTGGAGATCTGAAGGCTCCCGCCAGAGGCCTCAGGTCTGGAACCTAAGCTCTGTGGTGCTGACCCACAGGAGCAAGCTGTGTGCTCCCAGTCTGCCTCCGGGTGCACACCAGGCCTCTTGCATTTCTTGGAGACCGAGTGCTGTGGCCCAGGCTCTTCAGAACCTAAAGCAGACACCTGAAGACTCCTGCCCTGGGGCCTGCTGGACTCACCAGAGCACACTGACTCCTCCCAGCCGGCCTCCTGGGTGCCCCTCTGGCATTTTGCAGGGCCTGGAGATGTGGTGTTGTAGCCCAAGCTGTTCTGGATCCAGAAGTGGAGATCTGCAGGCCTCTGTTGAACTGAGCTGTATAATTTTTTGAATGATGAGGTGCTTTCAGTACATTTATGTCTTCCTCTGTTAGTACATTGGAAAGAGCATAAAGTTAAATTCTTGTTGGAAACAATGTGTTTCCAAGAATAAAAATTAGTCAGAATATCAATATATTGAATTAATAAGATGAGAAATGTAATTACACTCTGTTAGGTATCATTGAAAAATGAGCTAATGTTGCTTTTCATTATCCTAAGGGGACTTTAAATATTAAGATGTAACAGATTTTTGTAGCAGGTAGAAGATTAGAAAAACATCAGAAATTAGAAGAATAAACATTTTAAAATGCCATTAGGTCCATTTGTGACATCCATTTTCTATCAATTTTATAACTCTAACATTATTAAAATGAGAACATGGTGCATCTTGACAGCTTATTAGATTAATTTAGAATCTAAAGATCTTGATTTTCCTGTTTGGCATGGAAAATAGAAGTCTGGTTTAATGAATATTTATTGTGATCCTACAGAGCTCAAAAAATACCTGTTTGTTTTCTTTTAAATGGTTTATAATTCAGCTTGGAAAGTTCCCAATGGGGAAAGATTCGGCTCATTGAATAATAATTAAGAATGCTCAAAAGAAAGCCCACTACCATTGTCACTAGGCCAGAAGGCTGAAAGAAGAAGTGATTAGTAGGGACTAAGAAAGTCACCAAGGGAGTGTGGAGAAGGTGGGGGGGATGGGCATGGGCTTGATCAATGAAGGGAATGTGGGGAGGGGAAGGAGAGGGTGTGTGTATGATCAATGAAGGCAGTATGGGGAGGGACAGGAGAAGGGCGTGGGCATCAATGAATGCCACATTCATGTGTGAAGACGGCACTGCAAATCTCATTAATATATAATATGATATTTATAATTAATCTGTCTTAATCAAAGACATTTTAAACACCCAATAAATTTCTCTGTAAAATTAGGAAAAAATTTAGGCTAAAGAACCTGAAAATTACTTCTCCCTGGGAACTTTCCATGTCTAGAGAAAAGCTTGCAAGGTAAACTCTTCTGCAGCTGTTCTCATGCTGATTATGAAACCAGTGTTTATAGTTTCAGGAATTTTGTGAGATGACTGAGACATGTAAACATATATTTAAAGAACTTGTATTAAGAACAAAAATTGGGAATGATCAAAACTCATCATCTCCTGTATATCACTCAATTTTCCTACACGACTGTCTCTTAGCATTGACAACTGCTGTGTTTTCGTGATAAAAACCCTGTGATGATGAGCGACCTTTTCCAAACTCCATGGCAGGAGCATTTACACTATGGGAATTAGTAAATGCTATAGACTACAGATTTATATTCAAAGAAATGGTTGTAAGTCTTAATTAGTACAACATTCAGTGCTCCTCCAATACACCAGGATGGGGCTCTCTTTGCAGAAGGCTTAAAAATCAATACAAAACCTTCAATCAAGCAGGTCTCTAGGATGTCTTTGCAAGAAGAAATTGGGGAAGGCTTCCAGATGAGTTAGGCTTTGTGAACACTTACTGATTCATCAAGCAATCCACATCCACTAGAGCAATATGGAGTTTTACATTTATCTGTCTGTCTATCTATCTATCTATCTATCTATCTATCTATCTATCTATCTGTGTGTATGTACATGAGCGTGTGTGTGTGTGTGTGTGTGTGTGTGTGAATGTGAGTGTGAGTGTGAGTGTGTGTGCATGCATGTGTACTAGAGATAAAACCAGCCTTACGCATGCTAAGGACAAGTTGTAGCACTGAGGCAAGTTTCCAGCCTCAGGAATCATTTCATATATATATATATATGTGTGTGTGTGTGTGTGTGTGTGTGTGTGTGTGTATAGTGTGTGTGTATACATATATAAAGAGAGTCTTATATATATTTAAATATATATTATATATACACATATATTATATAGAGCTAGCATGGCTTCTCCTCCTTCCCCAAAAGAACCCCCAAAAATCTATATTTTATTTGAATTATATTCCCATGTTGGAATTCTAGGGGCCTCCAGAAGCCAGAGACTAGCAAAGTAATGGATCTTTTTGTGATGAGAGTAGTAAGGTGCAGAAAATAATTTCTTTATTATTTTCTCCAGACTGAACAATAAAGTCCATATATTTTTTAGTGATTTTTGTGTCAGTCCCTTGACTTGAAAAGTTATTGAAGAACTGACTAAATGAGAGCAAACTATTGTTTTAAGGAAAATTCACAGAGACTCAGTGAGTGCTTATCTAACTTGAGTTCCATGCCAGCACTGAAATAAAATCCAGTGTTACACAGAAATTCAACAGACTTTAAATGTGGCCTACCTTTTCTTCTATTTGTATGTTTCACAAGACCTAACATTTTCTCCAGGGGATTCCTTCATGTCCAAAGGAGAATGAGAGTGCTTACATGAGCTAACACCTTTCAAATGGCAGACATCAAAAAATTCTACAGATATTTTTCTGATAAAATGTAGGATACAGTAAAGGAATCTATTAAAAGCCCCTTGTTAATTGTTAATTGACTGGTGCCTTAATGCTTATAATAGGACAACCTGAGGCGAATGCTTCTGAAATATATTCATTTCCTTCCTGTTGAAATAACTTTGGTACTCAATATTGCTAATCTTTACTTCTGGAGGCAAAAGATATTTACAGTTATCCTTTATTTTGTACAGGCACACATAGTATGAATTTTAACAAATGTGTTGCATTGTGTTGCTGGCACCACAGTCACAATGATCCTTTGCAGTCAAAGATTCTTCTTTCTCTAATCTTTGACAGAATGTCATTCACTTGTTCTTATGGGTATCTTTGTCTCTATCTGTCTGTCTGTTTGTCTGTCTCTGTGTGTGCACGCGGTGCGTGTGTGCGTGTGCGTGTGCGTGTGTGTGTGTGTGTGTGTGTGTGTGTGTGTGAGAGAGAGAGAGAGAGTTATTTGAGACAGGGTCTCTCTGTGTAACAGCTCTGACTGTCCTGAAACTTGGTTTGTAGACTAGGTTGGCCTCAAACTCAAAGATATCTGCTTGCCTTTATTGGGATTAAAGTCATGTATCACATGCCCAGCTTACATGTATTTCTTAATACATTTTAATTGCTGAGTAGCATTTCAATTTATAGACATACAATAGTTATTCTGTTTACCTACTAGAGGGTGAAGGGACTGTTTCTAGTTAAGCGATACGTAAAAAACTTTTCTTTGAGCTTTAGAAAAGTTAATTTTATGAATGTGGGTGCCCTTGCATTTGGAGCACAGATGTTTAGAATTGAGAGTTCTTCTTGGTCGATTTTTTTCCTTTGATGAGTATGAAGTGTCCTTCCTTATCTTTTTTGATGACTTTTGATTGATAGACGATTTTATCTGATATTAGAATGGCTAGTCCAACTTGTTTCCTGGGGCCATTTGCTTGGAAAGTTGTCTTCCAGCCTTTTACTCTGAGGTAGTGTTTGTCTTTGATACTGAGGTGTGTTTCCAGCATGCAGCAAAATGTTGGGTCCTGTTTACATATCCAGTCTGTTAGTCTATGTTTTTTATTGGAGAATTGAGTCTATTGATGTTAAAAGATATTAAGGAATAGTGATTGTTGCTTCCTGATATTTTTGTTGTTATTTTTATGTTTGTGTGGTTATCTTCTTTTGGGTTTGTTGAAAGATTACTTTTGCTTTTTCTAGTGTGCAGTGTCCCTCCTTGTGTTGGCATTTTCCATCTATTATCCTCTGTAGGGTTGGATTTGTGGAAATATAGTATGTAGATTTGGTTTTGTCATGGAATATCTTGTTTTCTCCATCTATGGTAACTGAGAGATTTGCTGGGTATAATAGTCTGGGCTGGCATTTGTGTTCTCTTAGGGTCTGCATGAGATCTGCCCAGGATCTTCTAGCTTTCATAGTCTCTGGTAAGAAGTCTGGTGTAATCCTGATAGGTCTGCCTTTATATGTTACTTGACATTTTTCCCTTACTGCTTTTAATATTCTTTCTTTGTTTAGGGCATTTGATGGTTTGATTATTTTATGATGGGAGGAATTTCTTTTCTGGTCCAATCTATTTGGAGTTCTGTAGTCTTCTTGTATGTTCATTGGCATCTCTTTCTTTAGGTTAGGGAAGTTTTCTTCTATACTTTTGTTGAAGATATCTACTGGCTCTTTAAGTTAGGAATCTTCACTCTTTTCTATACCTATTATCCTTAGGTTTGGTCTTCTCATTGTGTCCTGGATTTCCTGGATGTTTTGGGTTAGGAGCTTTTGCATAAAAATATGGAACATTTCACGAATTTGTGTGCCATCCTTGCTCAGGGACCATGCTAATCTTCTCTGTATCATTCCAATTTTAGTGTCTGTACTGCCAAAGTGAGCATGAAAAGACTTTTCTACTTATTCATATACACACTTTGTAGGGAACAAATTTTTTTGTTTAATTGTAGTGTGTTCTGAGGATCTTGGACAAAACAATTGCATGTTCCAATGCATTGAAACATTTTCTGTATGTTTTCTTCTAGTTGTTTTATAGATTACATTTAAAATCTAATAGGAGTCTAATTTCTTTCTTCTGCGTGTAGATTAATACTTTCCTAAGTACTGTTTACTGAAAATATATTTTCCTTGGAAGCATTTTGTCAGTATCTTACTTGAAGATCAGTTGACTGTAAATTTGTTTCTGGATTTGTACTTTTCTTCCATTGGTCTCTGTGTCTGGTTTTATATCAATAATCATCTGCTTTGATTACCGCATATTTACAATATGTTTAAAGGTCAGATAGTGTAAATGAATCCTGCTTTGTTCTTCCTCAAGATAGCTTTGGCTTTTCAGGGAATTTTGTATTGTTTTGTTTTGTTTTGTGGTTTCATACAGAATTGTTTAAGGTTTTTTTGTTTGTTTCCCTTAAAGCAGTGTGAAGAATGCCACTAATACCAACCTGTAAGAGCTTCATTGAATCTGTAATGTGAACAGATTGTAAAGACTGCAAACATTGCTTTGGATATGTAGTATTTGTGTAATATGGACATTTTGAGAATACTGTTTTTTCACATGTGCATTCTCTTCAGTCGATTTCATCAGTGTTTTACACATTCATTCCGTGTAGGGTACTGGATCATTTCTCTCATTTGGTTAAATTTATTCCAGGTTAGTTATTTATTTATTCCTAGGAATTTTATTACTGGTTGTAATTCTTGTATATAGAATTGCTTTCTTGGGTTTGCTTTCAGATAATACTTTGCTAGAATGTAGAGGTGCTACATTTTTTGAACTTTAATATCCAACAACTCTGTTGATTTAATTTCTCAGTCCTAAGGGTTTTGCACACAACTGCTTTATTTGAGAAGAAAATTAAATATTCAGTTGGAGCCTTTGCCTTTTGACCTCAACAATGGGCAGATACTTTCCCTCATCTGTTGTTAAGGGGAAGGTCACTTTATAATTTCCTTTATGTTACAGGATTTTTGTTAGCAATAATTACCTTATTATTACTTCATTCTTTCAACTTATAATTTTCTTCTGTATTTCTTTTATTTGATAGGGAGTATCAATGTTTGTCTGGTATTTATTTATCTAGAAGGGTGGATGAATGAGGGTCAACTTTATCTTTACTTTTTTTTTATTTATGTGCCTCTGTATAGGTATATGAATGTGAGTGCAGTGGTCATAGATGGCAGGAAAGAGCACACATTCCTTGGAGCTAAAGTCATAATTAGTTGTGGTTTGTGTGTCTTTGGGTGCTGTAAACTGAACTTGGATACTCTAAAAGAACTGGAAGTGCTGTGAATCACTGAGCTAACTCCCCAGCCCAACTTTATCTATTTTAGTATCTTGTTTGAAATTTCCTGCTATCTTATTTATCTTTAAAATTTCACTGACTTTTTCTGAGCAATGTATGAAGTATTGATGGAGAAATTTCTCTATTTTATAATGATGAAATATATTGAAAAAACATTTAATCAAATGAATAAGAGAGGATTATAAGAAGTTTCAAAGAAACTATAAGTCATACTTTTTATAATAACTGGATCATATCATCTATAAATAAATTTAACTTCAAGCAATAACTTGTTGCCGTCTCATTATCATCAATGATTCAAGTGTCTTGCCACACATGAGTCACCGCTATTGAAAAGGGCATTTACCAGGGATATTGTGAAGAAGGGAGCTCTCCCCACTCATATACTCATAATGAGGGAAGTCAAGAGTTGATCTTAAAAAGAGAAAATAAAAGAAGTAATAATTGTATAAAAGCTTGTAAATTCATAAAAAAGGCCACTGCAAAAAACAAAGATGTTGAGCAAAAATATAGATACATAAAGTTATTTTTGCTTATTAAAAATCATATAGAAGCCAGTACCAGGTGAGAATGTCTATAAATGATGTAGAACATCTAGTTTTCCAGGTGGGATAGTCTTCTGTTCTGACAGAGCTATAATTAACTTTTCTCATAATGTGTTTCATCACAGAGGTGCTATGAAAATTGGTAACTGGTAGTGCCAGGAGGAAAGAAAAGAACAATAATTCTCTTATCAGCACATATTGGGAAATGTTTAACAGATTATTTCTTCTTCTCCTTCTCCTTCTCCTCCTTCTCCTTCTCCTTCTTCTCTTTCTTGTTCCCCTTCCACCTTCCCTCCCTCCCCCTCTCTCTCTGCATGCATCATTAAATCCCTAAAATATTTGTCACATCTGATACTGTGTGCAATTTGCTTCTAAAGCTTAGCAAACCAAAATAATAAGAAGTTAAGTAACTTGTTCCAGGCATTTACAAATTGTCAAACTTGTATTTGAATGTAGAATTTCTTGGTTCATGCCCTTGATAGTTTTTGTTCTCTCATGTAAGAAGAATATGATATGTCTGGTGTTTCCACTAATTTTCAAGCAAGAGCATGTCTTTTAAGAAAAATGGAACACTTGCTTAACTTATACAAGGATCTAGGTTTCATTCTTAAGACTGAAAAAAATTCAAATGCAGACTGGATACCGATGATAAATATCCCTTCTGATGGATTGAATTTTACAAATGTGTGTGAGTGTTTACTATGTACATGCTCTGTGGTTAATTGGCTTAGGACACAGGTACAGTGTTAGAGAGCTTAACCTTCTACATTTTGCCCATGAGGAATGAGAAAAATGTCTGTGGCATTCACTAAGTACACCAATGTGCATGACTTCTCCTATCATCAGAAGGGAGCTGAGTCTAGTTTCACCCACAGCATCTCCCTCCTGCTTGTTCCTCCTGTATTCATTTCCTCCACAGGCCTTCCTGATTCCAATCCAAGTTTCTGTTTTCAAAGTGATTATCAAAAAAAAAAAAAAAAAAAAAAAAAACAACTTGCTGGTAGAATTCTTATGTGGTTCATGTTGGACATAATTTTCACAAAGAATTTCACAGGTACTATGTTTCATTCCTTTTAAATGATACATTGTAAACATGCCCAGAAATGTCCCAAATTATTCTAGGAGTGAGCATACTAGGATTTGTTAGGGCATGATTTCTATGTTTCCAAGTTAAAAAAGATTTGTGCCTTCTCAATTCTGATGTCTGAGTACACAGGAAAATGGTACTCTTTCAAAGTCCTCAATAGTTTACATTTAAGGAGACTAGAAAACAAAATTTAAACCAAGAAAAATAACAAAAAACCCCACATATAATGGTAAAATATCAAATAAAATACAGTGGTAATAGATCAAAAGATATAATTTTTAAACTGTTTTTTTGAGATTATAATTTAATTACCTTTCTCCCTTCCTTTTCCTCCCTTTAAACCTTCCCATAGACCCATTCTCACTCTCCTTTAAAGTTGTGGTCTCTTTTTTCACTAATTGCTATTGTATCTACACATCAAATGAGGTACAAGAAGAAAGGAAGAGTGGTCCCTTGTTCTGGAAAGACTCAGTGAAGCAGTATTCAGCAAAACCAGAACGGGGAAGTGGGAAGGGGTGGGTGGGAGGACAGGGGGAGAGAAGGGGGCTTACGGGACTTTCTAGGAGTGGGGGGGCTAGGAAAGGGGAAATCATTTGAAATGTAAATAAAAAATATATCGAATAAAAAAAAGTTTTAAAAAAAGAAATATTTGTATGTATGTATATATATGTATATATATATATATATATATATATAATTAAATATAACTTAGTCTCTCTATATAATGCTAGCTGTATATACATTTTTATTGATATATTTTTATATACATTTCAAATGATTTCCCCTTTTCTGGGTCCCCACTCCCCGCAAGTCCCATAAGCCCTCTTTCCATCCCCCTGTTCTTCCATCCACCCCTTCCCATTTCCCTGTTCTGGAATTCCCCTATACTCTTGCACTGAGTCTTTCCAGAACCAGGGGCCACTCCTCCATTCTTTTTGGACATCATTTAATTTGTGGATTATGTCCTGGGTATTCAAAGTTTCTAGGCTAATATCCACTTGTCAGTGAATGCATACCATGACTGATCTTTTGAGACTGGGTTACCTCACTTAGTATGATGTTCTCCAGCTCCATACATTTGCCTAAGAATTTCATGAGTTCATTATTTTTAATAGTTGAATAGTACTCCATTGTGTAAATATACCACATTTTTTGTATCCATTCCTCTGTTGAAGGACACCTAGGTTCTTTCCAGCTTCTGGCTACTACAAATAGGGATGCTATGAACATAGTGGAGCATGTGTCCTTATTGCATGCTGAAGAATCCTCTGGATATATGCCCAGGAGTTGTATAACAGGGTCCTCAGGAAGTGACATGCCCAGTTTTCTGAGGAACTGCCATACTGATTTACAAAGTGGTTGCACCATCTTGCAATCCCACCTGCAGTGGAGGAGTGTTCCTCTTTCTCCAGATCCTCACCAACACCTACTGTCTCCTGAGTTTTTGATCTTAGCCATTCTGACTGGTGTGAGGTGAAATCTCAAGGTTGTTTTGATTTGCATTTCCCTAATGATTAATGATGTTGAACATTTCTTAAGGTGTTTCTCAGCTCTCCGAAGTTCTTCATGTGAAAATTCTTTGTTTAGCTCCGTACCCCACTTTTTAATGGGGTTATTTGTTTCTCTGGGTTCTACTTTCTTGAATTCTTTGTATATATTAGGTATTAGCCCTCTGTTGGATTTAGGGTTGATGAAGATCCCTTCCCAGTCTGTTGGTTGACGTTTTGTCCTTTTGACAGTGTCCTTTGCCTTACAGAAACTTTGTAGTTTTATGAGGTTCCATTTGTCAATTCTTGATCTTAGAGCATAAGCTATTGGTGTTCTATTCAGGAACTTTTCCCCTGTGTCCATGTCCTCCAGGGTCTTCCCCAGTTTCTTTTCGATTAGTTTCAGTGTGTCAGGTTTTAGGTGGAGGTCCTTGATCCATTTGGAGTTGAGCTTGGTACAAGGAGATAAGAACGGATCGATGCGCATTCTTCAGCATGCTGACCTCCAATTGAACCAGCACCATTTGTTGAAAAAACTATCATTTTTCCACTGGATGCTTTCAGCTCCTTTGTTGAAGACCAAGTGACCATAGGTGTGTTGGTTCATTTCTGGGTCTTCAATCATATTCCATTGATCCGCTTGCCTGATATTGTACCAGTACCATGCAGTTTTTATCACTATTGCTCTGTAATAGAGTTTAAAGTCTGGGATACTGAATCCCCCTGAAGTTCTTTTATTGTTGAGAATAGTTTTAGCTATCCTGGGTTTTTTGTTATTCCAGATGAATTTGAGAATTGCTCTTTCTAGCTCTATGAAGAACTGGGTTGGGATTTTTATGGAGATAGCATTGAATCTGTAGATTGCCTTTGGCAAGATGGCCATTTTAACTATATTAATCCTGCCAATCCATGAGTATGAAAGATTTTTCCATTTTCTGAGATCTTCTTCGATTTCCTTCTTCAGAGATCTGAAGTTCTTGTCATATAGGTCTTTCACTTGTTTGGTTAGAGTCACCCCAAGATACTTTATGGTGTTTGTAGCTATTGTGAAGGGGGTCATTTCCCTAATTTCTTTCTCAGTCTGTTTATCCTTTGAATATATAAAGGCTACTGATTTGCTTGCGATGATTTTGTAGCCAGCCACTTTGCTGAAGTTGTTTATCAGCTGTAGGAGTTCTCTAGTAGAGTTTCTGGGGTCACTTAAGTATATGATCATATCATCTGCAAATAGTGATAGTTTGACTTCTTCCTTTCCAATTTGTATCCCTTTGACTTCCTTATGTTCTCTAATTGCTCTAGCTAGAACTTCAAGAACTATATTGAAAAGATATGGAGAGAGGGGGCAGCCTTGTCTAGTCCCTGATTTTAGTGGGATTGCTTCAAGTTTCTCTCCATTTAGTTTGATGTTGGCTACTGGTTTGCTGTATATTGCTTTTACTATGTTTAGGCCTTGGATTCCTGTCCTTTCCAAGACTTTTAGCATGAAAGGATGCTGAATTTTGTCAAATGCTTTTCAGCATCTAATGAAATGATCATGTGGTTTTTTACTTTGAGTTTGTTTATGTAGTAGATAGCGTTTATGGATTTCCTTATATTGAACCATCCCTGCATCCCTGGGATGAAGCCTACTTGATCATGGTGGATGATCATTTTGATGTGTTCTTGGATTCGGTGGGCAAGAATTTTATTTAGTATTTTTGTATCGATATTCATAAGGGAAATTGGCCTGAAATTCTCTTTCTTAGTTGGATCTTTGTGTGGTTTTGGTATCAGCGTAATAGTGGCTTCGAAGAAGGAGTTGGGTAGTGTTCCTTCTGTTTCTATTTGGTGGAAAGTTTGAAGAGTATTGGTGTTAAGTCTTCTTTGAATGTCTGATAGAATTCTGCACTGAAGCCATCTGGTCCTGTGCTTTTTTTGGTCAGAAGCCTATCTATGACCCCTTCTATTTCTTTAGGGGTTATGGGTCTGTTTAGATGGTCTATTTGATCCTGGTTTAATTTTGGTAATTGGTATCTGTCTAAGAAAATGTCCATTTCCTCCAGATTCCCCAGTTGTGTTGAGTACAGGGTTTTGTAGTAGGATCTGATGGTTTTTTTGAATTTCCCCGGTTTCTGTTGTAATATCTCCGTTTTCATTTCTAATTTTGTTAATTTGGATACTTTCTCTGTGCCCTTTGGTTAGTCTGGCTAAGGTTTTATCTATCTTGTTGATTTTTTCAAAGAACCAGCTTTTGGTCTTGTTGATTCTTTGTATGGTTCTCTTGGTTTCTACTTGATTGATTTCAGCCCTGAGTTTGATGATTTCCTGTCTTCTTCTCCTCCTGGGTGAATTAGCTTCTTCTTGTTCCAGGGCTTTCATTTGTTCCGTTAATCTTCTAGTGTATGCTCTCTCGAATTTCTTTTTGGAGGCACTCAAAGCTATGAGTTTTCCTCCTTAGCACTGCTTTCATTGTGTCCCATAGATTTGTGTATGTTATGCCTTCATTTTCATTAATTTCTAAGAAATCTTTGATTTCTTTGTTTATTTCTTCCTTGACCAAGGTATCATTGAGTAGAGTATTGTTCAGTTTCCATGTGTATGTGGGCTTTCTGTTGTTTTTACTGTTACTAAAGACCACTTTTACTCCATAGTGATCTGATAGGAGACATGGGATAATTTCAGTCTTCTTATATTTGTTGAGGTCTGTCTTGTGACCAACTATATGATCTATTTTGGAGATGGTACCATGAGGTGCTGAGAAAAAGGTATATTCTTTTGCTTTGGGATGAAAAGTTCTATATATATCTGTTAACTCCAATTGGTTCAAAGCTTCAATTAGTCTCATTGTCTCCCTGTTTAGTTTCTGTTTTCCTGATCGGTCCATTGGTGAGAGTGGAGTGTGGAAGTCACCCACAATTACTGTGTTAGGTGCACAGTGTACTTTGAGCTTTAGTAAAGTTTCTTTTATGAATGAAGGCGCCCTTGTGTTTGGGGCATATATGTTCAGGATTGAGAGTTATTCTTGTTGGATTTTTCCTTTGACCAGCAAGTAGTGACCTTCCATGTCTCTTTTGATGACATTAGGTTGGAAGTCAATTTTATCTGAAATTAGAATGGCAACTCTGGCTTGTTTCCGGGAACCATTTGCTTGTAGAATTGTCTTCCAGCCTTTTACTCTAAGGTAATTTTTGTCTTTGACACTGAGGTGTGTTTCCTGTATGCAGCAAAATGTAGGGTCCTGTTTACGTAACCAGTCTGTTAGTCTATGTCTTTTTATTGGGGAATTGAGTCCATTGATGTTAAGAGATATCAAGGAGTAGTGGTTATTGCTTCCTATCATTTTTGATTTTAATTTTATACTTGTGTGGTTATCTTCTTTGGGTTTGATGAAAGAAACTTAATATCCTGCTCTTTCCAGGGTATAGTTTCCCTCGTCGTACTGGTGTTTTCCCCCTATTATCCTTTGTAGGGCTGGGTTTGTAGAAAGATATTGTGTAAATTTGGTTTTGTCATGGAATATCTTGGTTTCTCCATCTATAGTAATTGAGAGTTTCGCTGGGTATAGTAGTCTTGGCTGGCATTTGTGTTCTCTTAGAGTCTGCAGGAGCTCTGCCCATGATCTTCTAGCTTTCATGGTCTCTGGTGAGAAATCTGGTGTAATTCTGATAGGTCTTCCTTTATATGTTACTTGCCCTTTTTCTCTTACTGCCCTATGTATTCTTTCTTTGTTTAGTACATTTGGGGTTTTGATTATTATGTGACGGGAGATATTTCTGTTCTGGTCCAGTCTGTTTGGAGTTCTGTAGGCTTCTTGTATATTCATGGGCATCTCTCTCTTTAGGTTAGGGAAGTTTTCTTCCATAATTTTGTTGAAGATATTTGCTGGCCCTTTAAGTTGTAAATCTTCACTCTCATCAATGCCTATAATCCTTAGATTTGGCTTTCTCATTGTGTCCTGGATTTCCTGGATGTTTTGGGTTATAAGCTTTTTGCATTTTGCATTTTCTTTAACTATTGAGTCCGTGGTTTCTATGGTATCTTCGGCATCTGAGATTTTTTTCTTCTATCTCTTGTATTCTGTTGTTGATATTTGCGTCTATGGTTCCTGATTTCTTCCCAAGGTTTTCTATCTCCAAAGTTGTCTCCCTTTGTGCTTTCTTAGTTGTTTCTACTTCTGTTTTCAGATCCTGGAAGTTTTTGCTCTGTTCTGTCATTTGCTTGTTTGTGTTTTCCTCTAATTCTTTAAGAGATTTTTGTGTTTCCTCTTTCATGACTTCTGCCTGTTGATCAAGGTTCTCCTGTATTTCTTTAAGTGATTTTTGCATTTCCTCCTTATTGGCTTTTGTATTCTCCTGAATTTCTTTCAATGATTTTTGTGTTTCCCTTGTAAGGGCTTCTAATTTTTGATCCATTTTCTGCTGAATTTCTTTAAGTATGTCCTTCATGTGTTCCTGTGCCAGCATCATGACCAGTGATTTTAAATTCAAATCTTGTTTTTCTGGTGTGTTGGGGTATCCAGGACTTGCTAATGTTGGAGAATTGGGTTCAGATGCTGCCATAATGCCTTGGTTTCTGTTAGTAACTTTCCTACGTTTGCCTTTAGCCATCTGGTTCTCCCAGGTGTTAGATGGTCTTATTGTCACTGGCTGGTGCTTCAACCTACTGTGGATCTTTAAGGTTATTTCTGCAACACTGGATGACTGGGTTTCTTCTGGCACAGATTACTGATATGCTGCCTTCCTCTTTTGTGCCTTTGGAGCCCTGCTCAGTCTTGCCTCAAGCAATGTTATACTTAGGTTGTCAAGGTCAATCAAGTGTTCTCTGTCTGCTTTATTATGGAGCGAAGATGGTGTGGTGGGGGTCACTCCCTCTGTTGATTCTCACATAGGACACAGGTCCTGCGATAGACTGGCTTGCAGATGAGCCGCCTATGTACTTAGTTCCTGAGTGCAGGCAGACCCCTGGTGGTTTGTACCACCAGAAATCTAAAGCGCAGGGTGGTACAGGACCTAGCGATCCTTTTCCGTCCCCGGCAGCCAGCAAATATGGCCACAGGGCTTCTCTTCTTCCAAGCTCCCTGGACAGGACATGGGCCCCAAGCTCGGCAGTCTGGCAGACAAAACCCACCTAAGTGCTCAGTTCCTGAGTGTAGGCAGACCCCTGGCGGTTTGCACCACCAGAAATCTAAAGCTCAGGGTGATACAGTACCTAGTGATCCTTTTCCGTCCCCGGCAGGCAGCAAATATGGTCGCGGGGCTTCTGTATATACATTTTAAGGGCTGACCATTTGGCATTGAGCAGTCAAAAATGGTGTGTTATTTCCTGAGGAAGGCCACCTTACCGGTTCTCAACTTTTTTCAGTTATCTATATTCTTTTATCTGTGAAACTGTAGTGATATGTAGAACATGATACAAACTATCTAGAAAATACTTGGAATGTACTGTGCACCAGGTTCTGCTTTAAGAATTGGAGAAACAATCATAAAAACTGGACACAGTAAAGCATAATTATAATCCCAGAACTTGGAAAGTGGAAGCAAGGGGATCTGGAATTTAAAGCAATTGTTAGAATAGAATATTTGAGACCAGACTGAACTATTGTAAAACCCCATCATAGAAACAAAAAGAATCTGGGTTAGAGTAGGGAGTAAACTATCTGTGGTGTTTACCTTCTTGTTATATAGTCTCGGCTGACCTCACACTTGCAATCTTCCTGCCTCACCCTTCTGGGTGCCCTCCTCATGCTCAGCACCCTTCTCCTTCCCAGATTATCTCAGATTCTAGGAATAGAAAGATGACTGAGGCAAAGTAAAGAAAAGATAATGAAGTGTAGGAAGGATGCTACTGTGCACCTGTAGATGAGGGGATTGTAATTTATATCAGTGCTAAATACAGCAAAGCTGTAGCTTTAAAAAAGCTGAAACTTTAGGTGAATTCTGCAGATCACTGTCATGGTCACCCAATGTCTGTATTTTGCACCCTGCTCTTCATAGGAAACTCATTTGTGGCACGGTATGCTGATATGACATGTGCACACATAAACTGTGGCTATTACTGGGCGATTTTTTTTAATTTTCTCATGAATTGATTTTTATTCATTTCTCAATATTTTACAAATAAGCTTTTATGAAAATAAATCCAACTTGATTTTTTAAAAAATTGATCCAAGTTCACCCTAATAGGAAAAAGACAACTCAAGATTCCTACTTCAGCCAACAAAATTCCAAGGAATAAAGGTGGTTAGAGTGTAGCTCTTTTGTACTACCCAACATTGCAAGCTGGGAAGTGAGAAGGAGCCAGCAGTTGGGACATAGTACTGAGCTAGTATCCAACTGAAGTTGAATGTCTTTACTGCTTATGTCAGCATAGACCCCTATAAGTCAAACAAATATCATATATCAAAAAAGCAAATAAAAGCACAGCAGTCAACAGGTCCAGAGGCCAGGAGGTACAAAGAATAGACAGTGTTTGAGACTATCAAAATGTGGCTTGATCCTCTTAGTATTGTTCTATGGTGTCTATTGTATCTAATTAAAAATCTGAATTTTTTTTCGAGACAGGGTTTCTCTGTGTAGCCCTGGCTGTCCTGGAACTCACTCTGTAGACCAACCAGGCTGGCCTCGAACTCAGAAATCTGCCTGTCTCTGCCTCCCAAGTGCGGGGATTAAGGGCGTGCGCCACCACTGCCCAGCAAAAAATCTGAAATTTTCATAGCTTATAAAGTCCTATACAATGTGGCCTCTAGTATATACCTTTCTCATTATCTTTTTTGCCTCCCGGGAATTTTCTGCCTATGAATGTTTGTCTCCTCTATCACTTGATGCTCTTGTGTTTTACTACAGCAGTCTCTGAGGCAGAGTTTAGATGCAGAGTATTTGTGAAGAGATCAGCGCTTGTTGAGGGTGGGCATGGGAGAAGGGATTCAAGCAGATGGAGGCGAAGTCTAAGCTGAACAAAGGCCATTGGAAACTTTGGGACACTATCAAGTTTAAATGGTCCTTCAGAAATTTTCTGAATTGAAACAAGAAGCCCAGACTTTTATACCTTCTCTATCAGTCCTTGGAGTGGGGCCCATCCTGAGCAAGGATTTCTGCATGTAGTACAAAATCCTGTCTCAACAAAATAGGACAATTGAAAGATAAATTCTCAGTTTTCAGTATTACATGATACTAATAGAAATGGACTAAGACAAGGGAAGAGTACAGTCTTTGTCAGGGTAGCTTGCTCATAAATTAAGGTGGAGGTGTTCTCTCTGTCTGCCTTCCTTCCTTCCTTTCCTTCTTTCTTTCTATTCTTTCTTCCTTTCCATCCCTTCATCATTCCCTTTCTCCCTCCTTCCCTCCCTCCCCCTCTCCTTTCAAAGGTAATTTTCTGACCATTTCCCTAAAGTGCTTTTTACTCATTACTTTGTAATTGCTATCCAACAATATAAAAAAAGTTATATTCATTAAGCTCTGACATTGGGATAGCCATCCCTTTGAATATGCATCTGTCCAAGAGAAAATTGAGAGCCAGGCAAATATCAAAACTCAGGTCTCATGATCAACAAACAGCAGAGCTCTAGTCAATGCCCATGACCTTTGACTTTCCAGCATCAGCCAAAACCTGCCACACTATCAAGAATGCACAAGTCTCTATTTCCGCCCATGTTCTCTGTTAGCCTAAGGTGCTCCTGACATTCGGAAGGTCCTGAGATTTTGATTTGTGTTTTTTTTTTTTTATTAACTTCCTTCCATGAGAAGATACAGCTGTCTGTGGCCTGGGCTGGTGTAGCTGCCAGAATTCGAATATTTTTATTGTCATGTTCTCCCTCACATGTGGTTCCCAATCACTGCTTTGACATCATCCCTTTATGTGGCCTCATTTTCAAACATCTCTGCTCATTCCTGGTCTTTGACCTTGCTGCACTAGGACAGACACTGTTCTATCTTAACTTTTAAAGCGTTCTTCATTTAAGTGTGACTCCTTGTCTAGTTCGACAAAGCAGACCATTAGCTGACTCTCAGGCATTTAAACATGATGAAGCATCCATATGCACATAAATATTCAACAATCATTCATTATTTATTTGTTCTCAATGTTGCCAAATACTTCTTGCACATAGTTACTGGAGACAGAATAAGCCACTGACTAACAGGCGGAGTTTCTAGCACTAGGAACACAAAGTTCTGATTTCAGGTAGACACAGAGACAATGCCAGAGGGACCTAAGAGGCAGGAAAGTGGAATAAGTGGCCCAACATAAAACATGCAGTCCTTTGCCACCAGAGATATGGTGCTATTCATTGTAATGTACTGGCCAATGTTCTTTATCTATCTTCTATAGGGTTGAAGTGACAAATTACTACAAACTGAGTGGCTCCGAATGACAATATATTGTCTCACTGCAGGTTAGAAATCCAAAGTCAAGATATCAAGAGGTTGGTTGATTTTGAGGGCTGTGATGGGAAGCATCGGTCCATGCCTCTCTCCACTTTTGGATAAGTTGCCAGACATCTTTGGTACTCCCTAGCTTGTGATCCATCTTCACATGTTGTTCTTCATGCCTCTTGTCATTTCATTTTTCATCTTTGCATGCATATGTGTCTCTACATGTTCCCTTTTATATGTAGACAATATACATTGGGTTAGAATCCACCTGAATGATCAATTTCCTTTGAACTTGATTGTCTCTGTAAAGTCCTTATTCCAAATAAAATTATATTCAGATACACTGAAGGATAGAATTTCAGTACACCTATTTTGGTGCTCACAATTAAAGCTATATATATATATATATATATATATATATATATATATATATCTTCAAGAATAGTGGTTTTGCTTCTACTGTTGAGGAGTACATAGAAATTGCCCTCAGCATTTCTAGTAGCTGTCACTGTCCAGCCCAGATTGGTCTTGAACCTGCTACCCTCCCATTTCTGCCTCCTGAGAACTGGGATTATAGATATGTATCATCATGTTCAGCTCATGCTTGAGTAAAGTTTTAAAACAAATTGTGCCATCATCTGACAAGGTCCTTATGCTGTGTCAAAACAGGGCCAAAGGACATGAAAGTATGGGAGAGATGGAACAAGTTAGTGTGCAAGAGGTGGGGGAAGGGAACAGGTGGGGAAGGAGGATTGGTAAAAAATTCATAGAGAACAAAGAATAGATGTTCTTATCAGACAGAATGGAAACCCTTTCACATAGTGTGACAAGGCTAAATGATAGTCATCTAACATCATCCATGCCTGTGGATACATTGTGTCCCTTTGCAAATGTGTTTACATTAAGAATCTGGAGAAGGGGGCTGGTGAGATGGCTCAGGAGCTAAAAGTTCTGACTGCTCTTCCAAAAGTCCTGAGTTCAAATCCCAGCAACCACATGGTGGCTCACAACCATCTGTAATGTGATCTGATACCCTCTTCTGGTGTGTCTAAAGACAAAGACAGCTATAGTGTACTTACATATAATAATAAATAAATCTTTTTTAAAATGATGTTAAAAAATAAATATGCAGCCAGGCAAGGGTGGCTCATACTTTTATTTCCAGCACATAAGAGGCAGAGGCAGGCAGATCTTTGAGTTTGAGGCTAGCCTTGTCTATAGAGTGAGTTCCAGGACATCTAGAAGAAAAGACTACAAGAAAGACACCTACAAGAAAAGACTCTGTCTCAAAGAAAAAGAAAACCAAGAGTTGGAGAGGGCAGACATGTTTAATTCCAGTGTAAGGAGTGGCTTTCTAGCTGTGAATTAAGGTGGAGATTCATTAAAAGATGGACTAAATAAAATGGAATTGTTTTTACATGTCAAAAATTTCATAAACAAGACCGAGAAGATGGCTTGGTGGATAAAGAGCTTACCACATAAGCATGAGGACCAAAGTTTGGATCTCCAGCCCCTACTTAAATGGTGGGCAGGATGGTAACCAAATGTAATAGTAGAAAACATAGACAAAGCATGCCTGAGCACACTGAGTAGCTCAAGTAGACAAAGTAAGGCAGAAAGCAATCAAGGAAGAGCCCAGTGTTAACTTCTGGTTTCTACATATAGCCCCCCCCATATGTATACCCACACATATTTGATCATACACACATGCATGGACACTGCAAAACTAAAAGACAATTGTCAAAATGAAACTGATATCTTTAGTATAAAATTACTACAACTGAGAGACCATTTTGAAATGTAGATTTTAACTTATATTAAATTTTAACTTATAGATAGTAGTTATGTATCATCATTATGATACATAATTACAATCTATAAGTTAAAATTAAAATTTGTAATGCCTGGAGTTACTTGAACTTTTATGTTACAAGTACTTGCTTTTTTAGAGTACCTGGGTTCAGTTCTCATTACCTATGTCAGTTACTTTTAGCTCCAGTTCAATGAGATTCAACACCTTCTTCTGGGTTCTGTGGGCACCCATACACACATCTGCAGATCCTCCTGCACATGTACACAATAAAATAAAACATTTAAAATTAAATAAAATTTATAAAAAAAATAAATGTCAACTTTTATTTTGGGGGAAAAAATTTGAGGAATGAAAGTACAACCAGCAGAAAATGTATAAAAGACATGAACAATTGGCTCTATGACTTTCATAGACAAATATTCAAATTCACTTGCATTTAAATTATATAATTAGAAAAGAAAACATGGAGTTGCTATTTCTCACCTATCAGACTCACAAGACTTCAGAATGGCAATGTACTCTGTTCCCCACAGGAATGCACAGGAATGCAGGTACTGTTAGATATACCTGGAATGATTTCAAAATAGTATAATCTTTCTGGAGAGAATTTTGCATCATCCAACTACTTATGTAATTACTTTTTCATACAGTAATTCTAATGCTGGGAATATACTTTGAAGTTATACCTCCCACAATAAAAATATATAGATACACTGGAGGTTTTGTTGTAGCAATGTTTATAGTGGAATGCTGGAAACAATCCAAAGTATACAAAGGAGAGGGTTTGAATAAGCTCTCATGTATCTACACAACGGAGTGTTATTTCAAACAAAGCATAAGGGCTGATATCTCCATGAACCAATTTGTAACAAAAAACATCAAAGTACAGAAGAATATCCATAACATACCATACTTCTTGCAAGAAGAAGAAATATACAGGAAAATGTACATATATTTGTTTGCTCATGCTAAATATGTAGAAAATAGGTCCACCAGAAACTGAAGGCTTTATCTTCTACCAAGAATGGTTAACAAAAGAAGAGCAAGGGAAGAGGCTCCATGGGGAGGAGGCCATGCTTCTATAACCTCTTTAGCATGACTTTACCTCTTAGAAACATTCTGTATGGAAAATTTTCCATGAGCTCCCACCCCTAGACAAAGAACTACAGGCAATCAATGACTGCCAGGAGGAGAATTAGCCTTTTCAGCAATGAACACTCTTAGTTTTTTGTCCAATGAAGAATGGTCAGCCTCAAACTATATACACTCCAATATCAAAAACAGAGTCAGCAGATTGTATTATATATAATTACATAAAGTTTTGTGTGTATATGTGTGTGTGTTTGTGTGTGTGTGTATGTATATATGTATATGGCAGTAATAATCAAAGAAAAAGAAGTTAGCAGTTTGAGAGTTGGGGACATGGGAGGTGTTTGTGGGAGGGTAGCTAGGAGGGAATGGAGGGAGGAAACAGAAGGGAAACGTGATATAATTCTATTTTAATTTTTAAAGAAAAAAGAAACTTGCATCACATATACTCCTCCAATGCATAAATACAGAAACCTGGATGTAAACACAAACCAAAATGGAATGTGGTCATAAATACCAAACTGTATTACAAATGAATATGATAACCATATGGAATAAGAAAGGGAAGAAAATTCCGAATCTAAATGTTTTTAGATGCAGATGTTTTGTCTAGATATCATAAAACCTAAAAACATAAGGCACTTCACACAAATGTCACCCTATTTTGTCAATCTTGTTCTTATAGGAATATGAATTGATAATTCTGAAATTATTTTGTGTGAAAGGTAAAGTTGAATAAATCCAGGAACAATATATTTTTAAGGTCTTAATGTTTTTTGCTCTGCTTTGCTTTGCTTCGCTTGCAGAAAGCCTAATATGGACTCTTTCATTCTGTATTGAAATATCCATTCAAGGTCACATAGTCCAACTTAGTGAAGCCTATGTCCTTCAAATACTAACTGAAACACTGACTGCACCTATTCAGCCCATATTGCTGGATCAGTCAGAACAGAAAGACCATGAACCCTGACAGAACTTCTATAGATGACTCTAATAGAGGTTCTGGGGAACCATCTTGCCTTCAGACAGACAATAACAACAAAAACAAAAACAAAAAAAAAACAGAGAACAATATACTTTATATAATGAGAGCCGTGTTTGTCAGTCTCAGAGTTCAAATAAGAAACATTGAGACAATGTGATGTTGGGTTGGAATTAGAGGTGTCAGAAGTAACAGCTTTTGAAATATACATCCAGCTACATCAAAATATAGATGCAGAATCAGGTGGCTTGTGCCTTTAATCCCAAAACTTCAGAGGCAGAAGCAGGCAGATCTCTATTAGTTCAAGGCCAGCCTGGTCTACATTGTGAGTTCCAGTCCAACCAAGGCCACATAGAGAGACCTTGAAGAAAAAGAAGGAGGAGGAAAAGGAGGAGGAGGGATAGAAGGAAGGAAGGGGAGAGAAAAGAAAGGAAGGAAGGGGACAGATGGAGAGAGATAGAGAGATAATAGATAGAGATAGATAGATAGATAGATAGATAGATTGATAGATAGATAGATAGATAGAGAAAGAGAGATAGAAAGATAGAGAGATATAGAGATGTGTGTATCTGGATTAGTAGACACATGCATTATCTAGCCCTATCTACTGACAGTCTATGCAATTAGCAAACATTTAGCAGAATTATTCTCCAGGCCTTGATTTCTAAAATACAGTTCTTTTTTGAAAAAGAGTGGAGCTCCTTCTGGAGAAGTAGTTGATTCCAGAGCATGATTAAACAAACAGATAAATTATATATCTAGACATTTTTGAGGATATGTCAAAAAGACACTGGCACCAAACAGAATCTCCCAGTATCACAATGTGAACAGTTTGAAGAATAACAATAATGGATAGTAACCTATGGGATAAAAATATATATCCATAAATCTGTGTTGATAAATAACTACATATGTAAGTAAGCTAAGGGCTTATAGCTCTCATATCCCTGCAGAGAGATTCCAAATTTAAAAGGAAATGTAAATTTACAAACTTATTACTCTCTCAGCTTTAATTATAGAAGACTCTCTTTGCAGTAAACAGTGGCAGTTACTGAAGACACTCATGGCTTCCCAGGGCGTTCATCATAAGTGCCATATGAGTACTCAGCCTTAAAACATGACATTTATACTGTGCCCTCCAATGCTTAGGAAACATTGTGAAAGAAAAGAGTGGGTAGCATGTGAGAGCCAAAAGACAGGAAGAATAGCTGTGAAATGTCATGTCTTCGGCAAGACACAGCCATTGTAACCACAAAGTCATAGCAACTACAAATGTCTTCAGTGTACAAGAATGGGCCCACCAGCAGGCAAAGGACAGAGCAAGGCTCACAAGCCCTAGTCTGCACTGCTGTACTATTTGCTGTTGAGAGACTTACTGATGAAACCACCAGGTTCCAATGGATAGTTCCAATCCAGTGGTAACATAGATGGTTCAGGTTAAACTAAATGGGCCACAGAATAATACCAAAAGTTGTGAATGTAAAAAACTGGCAGCTATGGCTGGAATGAGAAGACAATAAAAGAGGGTATGGGGAAGAGAATGTATGTATGTATGTATGTATGTATGTATGTATGTAATCAGAATATATTTTTGTATATATATATATGGGGGGTGCTTGTCTTATATATTCTTATATATTATATATATTCATATATATGAAATTATATATATAAAAGATAAATAAATTAGCAAAAATACTTAATAAAAATGGATAGAATGAGAGAAATGAAATATTACAATATGGCAAACACCGGAATAATAATTGTTACAGGCAAGACTTACCTGTGCTAAAATCGGTAGGTGAAATTTTGAGGAAATTCTGAGGAAAGAAGGGGATTAGCATTGTTACAAAATATTTCTTTACAGTTTATATCAATGTCAAAGGAAAAGGCTTTACCTGCTGGAGAGAAACTTGGCAGCCACTACCTAAACCAAATAATGGAGCAGCCTATGCCCCTGTGGTGATGTGCTAGTAAAGGCACAACAAATTTCTATATTATGCTGGCAAAACCTGCACAACTTCATACTAATTGTTGGAAAAAAATCTCTCCAAATTAAAAGTGCTGTTTCAGAGTAATAGAACCTCTCATTAAAAGTTTTACAGGTTACTGCTGGGTTTGTTGTAGTATGCCTTTAATTTCAGCACAGAATAGGCAGAGCCAAGAAGATTCTGTGAGTTCAAGACCATTATGTGGTCTACATAGTGAGTTCCAGGACAACCAAAGTAAGACCCTATTGAGAGAGAGAGAGAGAGAGAGAGAGAGAGAGAGAGAGAGAGAGAGAGAGGAGAAGAGACAGGGAGGAAGGAAGGAAGGAAGGAAGGAAGGAAGGAAGGAAGGAAGGAAGGAAGGAAGGAAGGAAGGAAGGAAGGAAGGAAGGAAAGATGTTTAGAAAGTTCACAGTCACAAAAGGCAAGACTGAAGAATTGCCACAGATTAGAGAGTTAAAGAAGAAAAGATATAATAAGTATATGTGACAAGGGTCACTTGTGACAGAGTAGGAAAAGGTACTTATGGGATTCTCGAGTAGAAAAGGTTATTTGCCTGGAAGAAATAGTTTGATTCATGTGATAGCAATGCTCCTGGTTTGAATAACTGAATTTGTTCATACAAGATGGTAACATGAGAACACGGTGAAGTAAACACCTACTTAAATAATCTGTACTACTTTTGTATCTTTCCTGTAAATCTACAATTACTTCAAAATTTGAAAAAAAATGCTGGATGAGGAGAAGTGTGTGTGTGTGTGTGTGTGTGTGTGTGTGTGTGTGTGTGCAGGCAGAGAGAAGAAAAAAATTCCACCTAGCAGAGATGTGTGACAGTGACCAAATATACATATCAGTACCAGCCAACATGCACAATAGTGAAGGTGCCTTGGATTAGAGACACAAGAAACACAAAACCAGGGTGCGGTAGTTTGAATTAGAATGGTCCTCAGAGGCTTATAGATTTGAATGCTTGGTTACCAGGAAGCAGCGCTATTTGAAAGGACTCAGAGATGTGGCCTTGTTGGAAGAAGTGAGTCACTGGAGGTGAGCTTTGAGGTATTAAGAGCCTGTGCCAAGTCTCTTGGCCAGTGGAACAGAATGCAACTATCAACGACTTCTCCAACACTATTTCTTCCTGTGTACTACCTAGCTTACCACCATGATGATAATGGACTAAATCTCTGAAAGTGTAAGCAAGCCCCCACTTGAATGTTTTCCTTCAGAAGAGTTGCAATGGTCATGGAATCTCTTCACAGAAATAAAACAGTGACTAAGACACAGGGACATTCAGCTTCCTTAAGGTACAGAGGCACCCCTGGCTTTCCACTATCTGATCCACTGAAAGAAGAACCTGCCTGAGATTTGTCCAGACAACTTCAACAAGCCTGCCACCAGCCCAAAGAAAGCAGAGCTGGGCAAAACCCTGACAAGACAAGAACCTGGTGATAGCAAAACCACAGGTGAAATCATACCTTTACTGAGAAGGAAATTCTCATTCTCTGTGAGGCAATAGGGCTTTAGAATTGCGGGAAGTCTTATCTCTGGTATAAGAGGTTTGCCACTCATGCTAGGAAGCACTGATCAGCAACCAAGATTCCAGTGCTTAGCACCTGAAGTCCATGCTTCTGTCCACTCACTGTATTGACTAAAATCTTAGCAAGTAATTTTGGATAGCGGAGTAACACGTTCATGCTTAAAAGCCAAGTTAAAGGATGGGTTCTTTGGATATCTGTGCCTTCCTTTATTTTCTTTCTTTCTGACAAAATTTCCTCTCATCATCTTATTGCTCCTCTAGCTAGTCCATATGAAAAAGCCTATTTCAGGCCCCAATACAATACCTGCAATTATTTTTAGACCTTGAACTCTTTTTCTCATGAGCAGTCATTTTTAATAGTAAAGTTTGATCAAACCATTTTTCTACTAAATTACTCCATGTTAGATTAATGCACATTAGTGATGTAACTAGGCAAAGTAACAAGACAAAAAGTCATTTCAGACTATTAGAGAAATGATAATTATTTTCATTTCAGATAGGGCAGAACAGATTATAATAATGGTATTTAAGAGTGGGTACAATTTTCTGGATTAAAAGAAGTGGCTCTGTGAATATGGTGAAGAAACTAGAGATGGCAAAAAGGATTAATTTATGATGGAACAGCCTTAATGCAGAAGGATCATGCTTTTATTATAAGGCAGTCATCTCCTATGTGCTAAGACACATCCCATTTTGCTGTTTTACCCTAGATTGTAAAGGAAGGGCTCATCTTGGGGAGCAATTAAGAAAAAAAAAAAGCCTAGTAAAGGAGGTAGGGTGTGTGAAGGCAAGGCACAAAGGGATTACCTTCAGTGAGGGAGAATATACAGGCAGGTTGAGGAAATGCTTATGGAAAAGTATGCATAGGGCCAAAGAGTGAACATATTAGAAGGCTTATGCAAGTGAAATGGTAAATGCAGGTGAGAGAGCACATAGGTGGGAGGGTTTATGCAGGTGGGAAGACAGGTGGAGGGCTTATGCAAATGAAGAGGAAAAGGCAGGAAGAAGGGTTTAGAAGCAGATGGGGAAAAAAGGCAGAGGCAGGAGAGCTTATGCAAATGAAAGACAGAGGCAGGTAAGAGGGTTTATGTAGGGGGGAGGGCTTTTGTAACTAGGAAAGTATAAGCAAGTGGGAGGGCCTATGTAGGTAAGAAGGCATATACAGATGGGAGGGCATCTAAAGCTCTTGCAGGTAATATTACTGAACTGGCTGTAGCTTCTAAACAACATCTAGCTGGTTCACAGTGACACAATCCTCTCTTATTCATCAAAGTCATCCTCACAGAACTTTCTTTTCTACCACACTCAAGAGGAACTGCTGGTGAAGCTGGGACCTCTATTGGCCTACCAGGTCCTAGCTGGGTATTAGAGCCCAGCATAATCATCATAGTTGAAGCTGCATCTGTGGCCTGGCCCCTCACCCAAAACAATCAGTAGTATTAGAAGATGAGGCATGGGTGTTAGCTGGTTCTCTCAGGAAGCAGAAACAATGATGGAAGCAACAGAGTGATATTACCAGCCAAGCCATTTGAGAGGTGCTGTGCTTGTTTCCTGGGATGCAGACTCTTAAGATAAAGGTCATCAATCACCAACAAACCAAATAACTCTTAGGAAAGTAGGGGAGAGGACAAAGATTTGGGATTGTAAAGAGCTATAGGGGATTGATTTTAAGAAACCTTGAAGTCAATCAAATTGATGCATTGTATCATTCTGATTGTTTGCACAACCTTCCACATGCAAAGTGTGCATCATCCATTGGTGATCAAAGAAATTCACAAAGGCAGAAGTCAGCAATGTAGGCATGATTTGGCAAAACTAGAAGACAGCAACCCTGACCATGCTCCTTGTTGACCTTTACTATTTCTTGCTCTGGCACAAGAGGAGAATGTCAACGTAATGTTTCACCACTGAAAAACACACTGTTGCTTCCCACCTGTGTTCCAAAGTCTGTGTAGCTAGCGTTTTTGTCTCTAGCTTTTTCTGGTTTTGTCCATTGGTGCAGACTTCAGGCAGAAGAAAGGTGTTGTGAATTACCCTTTCAGTACAAAACAGCTGTGATTACCTTCCTTCTACTGTATTATTTAAAGTGCTATGTAAAAGAGGGAGAAAGTGTGGAAGAAAAAGACAGAGTGAAAGAAGTTTCCATTGTAGGCATACTCTGTATTAAAAGTTCTCACATTCTCGTTCTTGGAAGAAAGTTTTGACTGACTGAATCAAAGCCAGTTACAAGTGTGGGCAACAGGATTGTGTCTTATGATGGAGGAAAGTAGCATGAGAGAATGGTGGGAAGACAGAAAATGAGACAGAATGCAAAGGAAGTGGTTGCCCTTATGAATATTTTATATACAAATCCTACCAGCATTTTCAACAGCAGAGTTCTAAAAATGTTTGCATCAATGATAATAACTTGGGAATAAGTGTTACTTTGGTCTTTCAAGGTTATTATCTTGCAGCATAATGTTCTTGTGGATAATCACATTCTATCTAGTGTTTGCAAGGTCACCATATAATCAGCCTGAGTTTTTAAGGTGAAATTGTACTATTCATAATTATGTTGGAACAATGGCATAAATCAGTACTCTCCGGAAAAGCTGAACCACATGGCATCCTAGACATATGCTGAAAAAAAAAGTCTTTCTCACTAGGCATCGTTTAAGACAATCATCAGAAATAGCCTCTCAGATAATTTCCATGGTGACGTTCTATAGAAAGAGGTACACTTATCAAACATTCTTTTTTTTTAATCAGAATTATTTATTAAATTTTTAAAGTTCTTATTTCTATTTTTTATTGAAAATAGATTTCTTCTTGCAATACATTTTGATTATTGATTTCCTTTCCCCAAGACTTCCAAATCTTTTTTTTAAATTGGCTAGTTTCTTTATTCACATTTCAAATGTTTTCCCCTTTCCAGGTTTCCCCTTCAGAAACCCCTTATCTCATACCCCATACCCCATACCCCTGCCTCTATGAGGGTGGTCCCCCACCCACCCACCCACCCACACCTGTCTTCTCGCCCTGGCATTCCCTTATACTGGAGAATCAACCACCCTCAAGCCCAAGGTTTTCTCCTCCCACTGATGTCTAACAAAGCCATCCTCTGACACATATGTGGCCAGTGCTATGGGTCACTCCATGTGTACTCTTTAGTTGGTTCAGTCCCTGGGAGCTCCAGGGGGTCTAGCCTGTTGACACTGTTGCTCTCTCCATGGGGCTGTAAACCCCCTTCTCCAACTCCTCTATCAGGGACCACCAAGCTCAGTCCAATGGTTGGCTGCAAGCATCCCCCTCTGTATTTGTCAGGCTCTGGCAAAGCCTCTCAGGAGACAGCCATATCAGGCTTCCATCAGCAAGCACTTCCTGGCATCAACAATAGTGTCTGGGTTTAGTGGCTGTCTCTGCGATGGGTTTCCAGGTGAACATTCTATGGTAACATGGTGTCCTACTTAGAGTGTAGGGAGGAGCTTCATTCCTTTGCTGCCAACTGTGTAGGGAACAAAAATTCCAGAACAAATGTGAGAAAAAAACCTCTCTCAAGTGACTAAAATTTACCAGTAGATGTTCTAATGAGAACATTCCAAATGGTTAGGGAGGATGGCATTCCTTCTCCCACTCCCCAACGCCCTGGACTGTGGTAATTGTCATAGCAACCACTGCATTAGCTGGCTGTAATTGTGGACACTATGAAGGTCTGCCTAAGATCCTTCTTCAGTGAATTTGGTGTTTAGATTATTATGTAACAAGAGGAATTTCTGTTCTGATCCAGTCTATTTGGAGTTCTGTAGGCTTCTTGTATGTTCATGGGCATCTCGTTCTTTAGGTTAGGGAAGTTTTCATCTATAATTTTGTTGAAGATATTTACTGGCCGTTTAAATTGGGAATCTTCACTCTCTTCTATACCTATTATCCTTAGGTTTGGTCTTCCCATTGTGTCATAGATCTCCTGGATTTTGGGGGTTAGGAGATTTTTGTATTTTGCATTTTCTTTGACTGTTGTGTCAATGTTTTCTGTCTTCTGCACCTGAGATTCTCTCTTCTATCTTGTGTATTCTGTTGGTGATGCTTGCGTCTATGACTCTTGATCTCTTTTCTAGGTTTTCTAGCTCCAGGGTTGTCTCACTTTGTGATTTATTTATTGTTTCTAGTTCCAGTTTTAGATCCTGGATGGTTTTGTTCATTTCCTTCACCTGTTTGATTGTGTTTTCCTGTAATTCTTTAAAGGATTTTTGTGTTTCTTCTTAAAGGGCTTCTAGCTGTTTATCTCTATTCTCCTGCATTTCTTTAAAGGAGTTGTTTATGTCCTTCCTAGAGTCCTCTAAACAAAGAAAGAATATTAAAAGCAGTAAGGGGGAAAGGTCAAGTAACATATAAAGGCAGACCTATCAGAATTACACCGGACTTTTCACTAGAGATTATGAAAGCTAGAAGATCCTGGGCAGATGTCATACAGACACTAAGAGAACACAAATACCAGCCCAGACTACTATACCCAACAAAACTCTCAATTACCATAGACAGAGGAAACAAGATATTACATGACAAAATCTAATTTGGTAATTGAAGAAATATGCCCAATATTGTACAATCCATATATACTTTCTGCTTGTTTGTATGTGACAGTGTTTTGCTATGCACCACATAATAGTCTTGAAATCATGCTTCTCCTATCTCAGCCTCTCTATAAGATTGTTTCTTTGATGTTTTTATACTGTACTATGGTTTTCAGAACAGCTTACATATTTCAGAATTATTTATACAGCCAAACTAAACATAGACAATTAGTTTGTGAGGTGACTTGTAAGAGAACAACAAAGAGTGAAACTAAATTTTTTATTGATATTTATAATTATTTTATCAATTCTAAAGAAGATGACCATCTTAATACACATACCATTTCTTAAATGAATGTAACCTGTTCCCTGTGGGCTGAGAATGATGACAATAACTCAAGTCAAATAACTTTGACCATAGCAGGAAATCTATATCTAAATGTTGTGCCTATAATTCATTCCTTGGTGCAACCAAACTGTCAACTCTTAGCTTAGCTACTATGGAGGTAAAATCCTTTGGTGATGTGAGGGACATTGAAGTACAGCCTTATTACAATGAACTCCAGTATCTGAATATTGTTCTTATTTTAGGTTTCTACCACAGTAAAAGCCAAGATTTTAAGCTCTACTAAAAACAAAACAAACAAACCAACAAAAACACTTTTAATTTTATGTTCATTTAATAACATGTTCATCATTTTTATGATTGGTATAAAATATATATTGTATTGAATATAATAAAAATAAAACAAGATGCTCCTTCAGAACAGATGAACTCATTCCCTAAGCTATTGAGAATGTCAAATCGTAGCTCTCTGTTAGACACTTTCAAGGATTGCCTTGGGTGGAAAAAAATAAATTCTGTCATGAAAGACCTAACCAGGGCAGCCATAGCATCTAAAGTTTGAAAAATTAAAGTACAAAGGCTTGGCTCCTTATCATTCCAATACCAGATTTCCCCTACAAATTAATAAATAACTCTGTTGGAAGCAAAAATTTAAGCTTTCCCTCTTCAGGTGTTGCTGTCCCCTCCTTCCTACAGGTATTGATCCTAAAAGAAAGTCCAGTAAACAAGGTAGCAGTTTACTGAGGGCTTCCTGCTAGTCTCTTCTAAGACAAATGCTGTCCTATTCCAGGCAGGTACCTGATGGCCTGCATAAAGCCATGAACAGAAGAGGTGCATAGTATATGCTTGGTGAGTGAATAAAAGTGTGCTAGGGTAGAAAGATGGGTTAATTTACACAGTGGCCCACGGCAGTACTTCTGCTTTCTAGTTGTCTGCAAATGACAACTTAAGGGGAGGAAACTTCAAGAATAAGAAGGGTCATGGAGGGGCTGGAGAGAGGAGTGAGAGAAAGAGAGAGAGAGAGAGAGAGAGAGAGAGAGAGAGAGAGAGAGAGAGAGAGAGAGAATGGAAATGAGGGAGATACAGAAGGTTCATAAAGAAGCAATTAAAGACAAAAAAATCAAGACAACTCCCTAAGAAAGATTTGTTTGCTCTTCTCTGGCCTTAGTAACTTTTCACAGCTCTCACCTCTGTTCAAAATATAGGCCATGTTTACTGCCTGTAGGACTTTGGACAGCAAGCTTCTTCTATAGCAGTTAGGTTTGACATTGGCAACACAGCAGCACTGAGTCCTAATAGCAGCCTTATTAGATCATATTCTCATCTTACATTTCCACAGAACATAGGCGTTGCCAGCCAAAGATGGCTTCACAGTATACTTGCCCTAAAGCCAGTACTAACTACACCAGGATGACAACCTGTTCAAAATCTATCACAGGGAAATGAAAAGAACCCTCAGATACTGTCTGCCTCTTTCTTTTCTGGAGAAACTATGGTTTAGTTAAAGGACTTTTGAAAGTGATTAAAGCATCAACTTACAAAATACTTTAAATGATGACAAAAATGGATAGTACTTTCTTAACAATAAAATCAATTCATTTTTGAAGAAGAAAGGCATTTAGAAGAAAAGCCTTTAGGTTATATCAAATTCCAAAGTGACTTATTGGTTTTTTAAATAGCAATGGCCTAGAGAAGAAAGCCTCTCCCTCACTATACCTTACTTATCTGTGTTAATTATTACATCAGGCTGAACAAACTAATGCTAAATACTCAACAATAGTATTAGTAGAGGAAGCCCTTATTTTAAAAGCTCTGACTTTTCTCCCAAGTACTTTTGCCTGATTGTAAGAGGAAGAAAGCATTTTTCAATGTGTGCCTTATAAAATCCACAATAAATGTTAATTACATTTCATCCCATGAATATAGATATAGAAAATATATTTATAAAGTATAAGGCTGGAATCAAATAACAGGTGTGCACTTTCTTATAAATTTTATTTACTTATCTCTTATATGTATGAATGTTTTTACCTGCATGCATTTTATGTATGCCACATATGTACCCAGGGCCTATAGAGGCCAGAAGAAGATTATCAGGTTCATCAGAACTGGAGTAACAGGAAGTTACTGTTACTACCTAATAAGGGTGCTGGAACCTAAGTCAGGTCCTCTACCAGAGCAGTAAGTTCCCTGGACCATCTCTCCAGCCCCAGATGGGGACTTTCTTATTGACAACATTCAGCAATGCTATGTGAGCTCACTGCAGTTTGGCTTCTGGTAAAACTATTTAGGATTGAGTATTATGAAATTAGTCAAAGAACATATAAATAGCAACCAACACCAATTTTTCATGGATGCCATAATTATGCAGGGTACACATAGTTAATTTCTAAAGGCATAGGTGTGTTTCAGAAGTGGATTTTCAGAGATGCTTAAAAATTACCATCTTTAAAGGAAAACTGTTGGCCAGTGAACAGATTCATGGTTCAAATTTAATAAGTTCAAATTTACACGATTTTAAGCTCTGATGTTCACGGTTACTCCTAGAATAGTTGTTTCAACAGTATTCTAAGTTTACCCTATGCCTACACCTTTGCAGAAAAACTTGCCAGCTACTCGAATTCCTATAACTGGGTGGTGGGAAGAGATCATGTAAAATGTCAATAATAGAGGAGAGAAAGTGCACTTTCAGAACCTGTTTCCCCATTCTTTATCTTGTACTCAGAAATGAAAGGAAAGAAAGACTAGGTATATGTCAAAGTAAACTATACAAGTTTATCCACCAGAAGGCACAAGTTTTATATAGAGCATAGAACCACTTTTATTTTATGCCCAAAATAAGAGTATACAATTGGAAGCATTGTGAAGGGGAAAGAGTCAAAGTTAATACTTACCTGTAATGTGAGTGTAGCCTCCCACAGCTACATTCAAATGGATTACCGGGTTCCCTGGAAGGAAAACTGGGGATAGAAATGGAGTAGTGAGAGAAACATAGAGCCAAGACAAGATTTCCTGCTTAAGGCTCAAAGTTTAATGGAGGTCTCCAGATATATATATATAGGCGGGGCTGGTTCTCTTGCTCCTCAGGTGGCTAGTTTCAGTGGCGAGTGCCTCAGGGAACTGCAGGTCCTTGGAAAACAATGGACCTTGGTCAGAGTGCTCCACCATAGGTGGAGCAGGATTATGGCTAGAATAGGAATTCCCGCTGGTGAGAGGTATTGGCTAGGATGTGAAGAAAGAGGAACACTCCTCCACTGCTGGTAGGAATACAAATTGGTACAATGACTCTGGAAATCAGTCTGGTGAGTCCTCAGAAAACTGGGCACATCACTTCTGGAGGACCCTGCTTTATCACTCCTGGGCATATACCCAGAGGATTCCCCAGCATGTAATAAGGATACATGTTCCACTATGTTCATAGCAGCCCGATTTATAATAGCTAGAAGCTGGAAAGAACACAGGTATCCCTCAACAGAAGAATGGATGCAAAAAATGTGGTATATATAGACAATGGAGTACTATTCTGCCATTAGAAACAATCAATTCATGAAATTCTTAGACTTGGATTGAGCTGGAGAACATCATACTAAGTGAGGTAACCCAGTCTCAAAAGATCAATCATGATATGCACTCACTAATAAGTGGATATTAGCCTAGAAAATTGTAATACCCCAAACCTAATCCACACATCAAATGATGTCCAAGAAGAATGGAGGAGTGGCCCCTGGTTCCGGAAAGGCTCAGTGCAGCAGTTTTAGGGAAATACCAGAACAGGGAAGTGAGAAGGGGTGGATGGGGGAACAGGGGGAGGGAAGAAGGCTTATGGGGAAGAGGACTTTCAGGGAGTGGGGAGCCAGAAAGGGGAAATCATTTGAAATGTAAACAAAAAATATATCGAATAAAAAAAAAAAGGAATTCCTGCTGGAAGGCTGAGAGAGGAACTTCACCTTGGTCAATGTCAAGTCCCTGCCAGGTGGCATAGCACCCCAATAGCACTCTCTACACCTAGGTTGAGGAGAAATGGAATAAAGAGATAAGCTACAGGTATACTGGTTGCAGTATAGATGTACCCATTGGGTTTGGTCACCCTTATAGCCACTTATTCTCTGTATTTTGACCAGTTGTAGATTTTTTTAATAGTCCCTATCTGCTTCACAAAGAAACTTCTTTATTGAGGGGAGGGGTAAGAACTACACTTACCTGTGGGTATAAAGATAAGTATTTAGACATAGTTAGAAATTATACTGGTTTAGGAAAATGTCAGCAATAGGCTCTCCTCTAAGATCTATGACCTCACCAGCCATAGGCAGTAGGCTAGGTTTATAGTACCAGACATTCATTCCCTCCTAGTGAGCAGGCCTTAGGTAGCTGTTGGTTATCTTCAAACTATTAGTGTCAGTGTTGCAGTTAGAGATCAAGGAACATCTTGAAAGAGAAAGTAGGAAGATTGTGAACGTCAGAGAACCAAGACACCTGCTGCTAGATAGTGTCTTCTAGATATGACCTGTATGCTGCACCTATGGACTCTCAATGGTATGGTTACCTAAACAAGACCTGCTTCATGACAACACTAGCCCACATGAGATAAGGCAAAGTTTATAAGTGCCCATCCCTAAAAAAAGAATAAAATGTAATTGATGTCTGACAAAGAAGAATTATCAGTCTTCTTCAGGGACTCTCCCATGAAAACTTATCTAACCCCAAGTGATAAGCACTAAATACATGCACATAAGGGCAGCATTATAGACTCGCAAGATTGTGTGAGTGAGTGAATGAGTGTGTGTGTGTGTGTGTGTGTGTGTGTGTGTATGTGTGTGTATCTGTCTGTCTGTCTGTCTGTCACGATGAAAATTACCAAAGAAGAGGTATGAAATTGAAAGAAAGAGTATGAGGAGAACACAGGAGTAATTGGAGGGGAACAAAATGGTGTGAAAATAATGTAAATTCCATACATGAAATTCTCAAAAAATAAAAATTAAATAAAAAAGGAACAGAGGAATGAAAGAAAGTGTTCAAAGAAAAAATTCACCAGCATGCTGTTGAAAGAAAAATACTAACATAGGTGACCATAAAGCAAAAATATATTCTTTGACAAAGTAACAAGAAGGAAATAAATCAGAAACTTCAACTTTATTTAGAATATACTTTTCCTTTTTCCCTTTTTTCCCCAAAAGCTAGAAGTGTATTGTCCTCAGCAATACTGCTGCCCCACAAAAGCTTGCCAAGTATAGCTAAAAACTGGGTGCATACATAACTTTAATGATAAAGTGTTTTCATGCTGGGTGTGGTGTGTACAACTTTAATCCCAGCACAGGGGAAGCAGGTGGATAGCTGAGAATTTAAGGCCAACCAGGTCTATATAATGATTTCCAGGACAACAAAAGAGATATTGTGATGGCTATGTTTGGTTGTCAATTTGACTATATCAGGAATGAACTAAAATCCAGAAATGGAGGGCACACCTGTGAAAGAGTTTCTCCTTGGTTTGTAGTGGGTGAATTCTCTTCTAGTCTGGACCTTTGAGGTAGGAAATCACATAACTTTACTTCTGATCCTGAGGTGGGAAAACATACCTTTAATAGGGGCCACACCTTCTGTTGGAAACCTATATAAGGACATGGGAAAAGGAAGATTTTGTTTTTTGCCTGCTTGCCCTCACCTTGCTAGCATATTCACTGCATTATTGGAATTGGAGCCTACTTTTTTTTCTTTTTTGCCTTTTCCTTTTCTTTCTTTATTTTTTATTGGATATTTTCTTTATTTACATTTCAAATGTTTTCTCCTTTCTAGGTCTTCCCTTTGGAACCCCCCTGCCTCTATGAGAGTGTTCCACCACCACCACCCACTCGTGTCTTACTACCCTGGCATTCTCCTACAGTGGGGAATCAAATATCCTCAGGTCCAAGGGCCTCTCCTTCCACTGATGTTTAAAAAGGCCATCCTCTGCTATATATATATAGCTGGAGCCATGGGTCCCTCCATGTGTACTCTTTGTCTGGTGGTTTAGTCCTGGGGGCTGGGGGGGGTTCTGGCAGGTTGACACTGTTGCTCCCTCCATAGGGCTGCAAACCCCCTTAGTGGAGCCTATTTCTTTAGGATTCCAGCATATACAGAAGATCAGCTGAGACAATCAGCCTTCTGCAACTGAGTAATTACTAGATTCTTAGACTTTTCACAACTAGCCATTGTTGAGTTAGTTGGACAGCAGTTTGTAAGTCATTCCAATAAATTCACTTTATCTCTATATATCTATATCATCTATATCTATATCATAGAGAGAGATTCATTGCATAAGTTTTGTGACATTAGAGAACTCTAATACAGACACCCTGTTTCAAAAATGTTTTCAATAGAAATGAAAAATTAGTAGGATAGATATAATACAAACCTATATCTTCTTTTGTCTCAGTCAGAATTATAAAATCATCCACAGCATAGAAACTTTATATTAATATACTAAGTTAGTGACTCAACATATGAATGTGTGTCTGCATTTATTAAAAAAAATTTTGCTCATGTGTTCTTGAAACTTGTTTCTTAATTTTATCCTGGCAAGGAGCTGCTGATAGAATTAAATCTGTAAAGCTCCCCACTCCAAGACACCCATTCCTTTAAAGAGTAGAAAGCTTTTCTTTCTACCTCCCCTACCTCTTCAGTAAAACCTTCTTGCAGTAAAATTTACATACCATAAATTTTACCCAGGTTTTTATTTTTTTTTGCACAACTTAATAATAGTATCTTTACAGAGTAGAACAACTATCATCACAATCTAAATTTCTAATGTTATCATTAGCCTATGGTCCATTTGCAGTCCCCTCGCATTCCTATAGCCAGCTGAACTCAACAGATAATCTTGATTTGTCTCCATTAGATTTGTTTTTTCTACTGGGCACATCACTTCTGGAGGATCCTGCTATACCTCTCCTGGATATATACCCAGAGCATTCCCCAGCATCTAATAAGGATACGTGCTCCACTATGCTCATAGAAGCCCTATTTATAATAGCCAGAAGCTGGAAAGAACCCAGGTAACTGTCAACGGAGGAATGGATACAAAAAATGTGGTATATATACACAATGGAGTACTATTCAGCCATTAGAAACAATGAATTAATGAAATTCTTAGGCAAATGGATGGAGCTAGAGAATATCATACTAAGTGAGGTAACCCAGACTCAAAAGATCAATCATGGTATGCACTCACTAATAAGTGGATATTAACCTAGAAAACTGGAATACCCAAAACATAATCCACACATCAAATGGGGTACAAGAAGAAAGGAGGAGTGGCCCCTGGTTCTGGAAAGACTCAGTGAAGCAGTATTCGGCAAAACCAGAACGGGGAAGTGGGAAGGGGTGGGTGGGAGGACAGGGGAAGAGAAGGGGGCTTACGGGACTTTCGGGGAGTGGGGGGCTAGAAAAGGGGAAATCATTTGAAATGTAAATAAATTATATCGAATAAAAAAAAAAACTGGATTCTCTTGGACTTTTCACTTAATTGTTCTGCTTGGTCCCAAACTGACTCTGGCTATCTGTTCTAATCGTCTGGCATCTCCTCTTTAATTGGCTTCAACTGCCTCTGTGTGAACTCAAGTTCACTGCATTATATTCACTCAACTGAATTGTACTGAACTGCTCACAACTAAACTAAGCTGACTGCTCTCTCTCGCGCGCGCGCGTGCTCTCTCTCTCTCTCTCTCTCTCTCTCTCTCTCTCTCTCTCTCTCTCTCTCTCTCTGTTCTCTGCACTATTCTTAAGTTGCTTCTCTTTCCTGTCTTTTCTCATGAGAGTTTGGCATATCCTATCTCTCACTCATTCTGTCAAATCTTTCTGAGATTCATCACTTTGTCTTCCCCTCAATTAGACATTACTCTCAAACATGGTTACTTCCTTCTACAAATTGACCTTACTTACATTGTTTGGGATTAAAGGTAATACTAAGGACATGTTTGCATTTCAGCCAAATCACACAGACCTGGTTCTTTGGTTGTTATCCCTTGTCAGAGTAACCACTGGATTAAAATTCCTTTCCATCTTCCTCTTTTCTGTTTAAGCTAAAAATTGTACACAGTTTAACTAGTACAACCCATAAACTTAATAGTCCAAATGTCCTTAAATTCAACTGTCCAAATATACTTATAAAGATATATTGATTCAGTGATCCTTATCCCAAAATTGAAGTCCTGACCATTTGTCCTTCAGCAAATTTCCATTCATTTTAGCATCAACATTTTCAATTAGCCAGTATGATGAGCCATCTGACTTTCTTTAGCTGTTTTGCTGATCTGTCTCCATACAGGGAGGATCAGCTTTCCACATCATCTGTGTCATTGTCTTTCTATATATCTGCCCTCCATGAGTCATGCCTTTCATGTACAAATGCCTCTTACTTGAATCAAATCTTTATCAATTTTGATGAAGCCCATAGTCTTTCATAGGCAAAACTTCTTCCCCAATGTAGCATATTCCCCGACTTCCATTTGTTAGACTCAAGGAATCACCCCACAAACCACTAAGACACTGATCTCAGACAGGGATAGTTTATTGAACACACACTGTTGGATCAGGGATTCAGGTCAGACTTGGGAGCTGAGACTGTGACCCTGACTGTTTCCCAGGGGCAGTTTATAAAGGTAAAAACCATAAAAGCTCATACACAGGTGCAGGAAGCACTGCTGTGTAGTTCGGCTGTTGGTTCAGGTTCAAGCTTATTGCTGCTCACTATAAAAAACAGTTCTAACTGATCTTTATTACAATTGGCTCTAAAGAAAGATGAGAGTCTGGGGGATTTGCAAGAACACCAAACCATAGAATTTAACAGGATGTGAGGTTACTGTTTAACTCAGGCATTAGAAAGGTGCTTTGTACAAAATGTAAGATGTCTGGCTACAGTGATGTCAGAAAGGCATTGGATACGTAGGTCTTAACACATTCTGATATTAAAACATCTTTAAAGAATATAGGTTTATCTAATTCAGCAGCTTTTTTGTCTAAATCCAGTGTCTTTGGGTTATTCTTATTCCCCCTTTCTGTTTATCAAAGTATAATTAGGTCTTTATGAATCCACACAGAAACTAGACACATAGGTACTCTCATTCCATGCCAGCTCCATGCCAACAAGATGGGCTTCTTACCCATTGCCAATGGGCCATCTATCTTGATCCTCAATTTCATAGGTTCACAATAAAGCGTGCCCTGCTCTCTTACTTCCTCAGTCTCTTGTCTCTCAAAATAGCTATTTTATCTTGTTGTACAACTATTTTTTCAACTTTTTTGAAAGAAAAAAATGGGGAAATTCCAATTGAAAATAGGGAGGGGGTTGCTCCACTGGACACAGTTGGAATGAATACTGTGATGACTTTTTCAAGTAACATTTCTATCCCCTCAACTCCTACCCATGGTCTTAAGGGATCTAAATGAAGTTTCCCATTTTCTTCAATGTAGGAAAAATCTGTCTATACAATTAAAATTGCATTTGGGTGTACCTTACTCTGATTCTTTATCTTAGAGTCTCCTGCATTATTCTTTGCTCTGGCTCAAGTCTTCCATGTCTTGAAGTTTCTTGAGTCTATCTAGACATCTAAATGAACTCAAAAAGACTGATGCTTCCTCTAGAGATGATTCCCAAGCAAATTTTTCCTATTTGACTTTCTGTCAGATGTCTTCTGTCTTCTGCAACATCAGATGTCCTCTGCTTTCTATAACATTGGTGGACTTTCATTTTCTCCAATCATGCCGAGTGCCAGATATAAAACTAACTTTTATTTATCTTGGAGGCTTACCTTTGAACTCTGAATGCTGGGGGAGGGAGGGCACTGGTTCAACGCAACTGACTGATTCAAACTGGCTTCTCTCATCCTCTCACTGCATCCATACAATCTTACCTAGCCCTAGAATATTTTCAGCTTCTAAGACTTACTGCTGAATAAACCCACCCTTTCTAGTTCTTTCTGAACTCTGACTGGTTGGATCAACTACTATTCTGGTTCAAAGTCCTCTCCAAGCTGATTGACTCAATCTAGCTTCTCTCAGTTTCTCTCTGAATTATTCTGCTTGGTCTCAAACAAATTCTGGCAGTCTGTTCTAATCTTCTACTAACTCCTCTTTTTTTTTTTTTTTTTTTTTTTTTTTTTGGCTTCAACTGCCTCTGCATGAACTCACGAATAAACTCAATTCCACTGCACTGAACAAGCGCAGTATTCACATAACATGCATAGAGCCTTGAGTTATATTTCTACCCTCCTAAAACAAAAATTATGCTACTTAATACAATTTACATTTGTGTGCAAGTCTTTCTGTAAATACATATTTTCATCTGTTTTGTGTACTTTGGAAGAGGAAATTATTGAATAATATTGTAGATTTATGCTTAACTTGTTAAAAGGATGTCAAGCTGTTTTCCCAACTAGCTGTACTCTCCTATCAGAAATATATGAGCATTCCCCCTTTCCTTCTATCTGGGCACACTCTCCTAATGTTTGACTGTGGGTCTCTGCAACTTCTCCCATCAGGTACCAGTGGCAACCTCTCTAATGATGTCTAGATTAGGTACATGTCTATGAGTATAGAACACCATTTGGAATCAGTTCATTTATTTTTAAAAGCCAATTATGTTTGGTTCTACCCTAGGTATTTCCCCTATCCAGGTTTCAGTCCCTGGCCATCCAGTCATTGTCAGACATGGGTTCCCTCTCATGACATAGGTCTCAAATTATACCAGTCATTGGTTGGCCATTCTCACAAGACCTGTACCTCTATTGACCCCGGAATAGCTTGCAGGCAGGACAGACTATATGTCAAAATTTTGTGGCTCTGTTGGTGTGCCAGTCCCACCACTGGAATCCTTGCCTGGTTGCAGAAGATGGCTCCATATCCTCCATTATTAAAAATTGTCACTAGGATCACCCTTGTAGATTCCACAGAGTTTCCCTGAACTTTCACATCACCACCCAAATACCCTCCAATTCTAATCAACTGTTCCCCTACTCTTTCCCTCCACCCGAATGCATCTGATCCTTCCAATTCCCATTTTCACACACACCCCAGTCAATCCACAAAATCTATTCTGTTTTCCACTTACCAGGAAGATCCATACTTCCCCCTACTAGAGTCCTCCTTGTTACTTAGCCTCTCTCAGCCTCTGGATTGTAACGTGATAATCATTTACTTAAGAGCTAATGTCTACTTATAAGTGAGTACATACCATGCTATTTTTCTGCATCTGGGTTATCTCACTTGGGATGATTTTTTTCTAGTTCCATCCATTTGCCTCAAACTTTCATGATGTTACTTCTTCAACAGCTGAGTAATAATCCATTGTGAAAATCTACCACATTTTCTGTATTCATTCTTTAGCTGAGGGACAACTAGGGTAATTCCAGTTTCTGCCTATTATAAATAAACCACTAGGAACATAGTTGAGCAAATGCTAGTGTTCTTGTGGTAGGATGGACCATCCTTTGTATATATGCCCAAGAGTAGAATAACTGGGTCTTGAGAAAGATTGATTCCCAATATTCTGAAGAACTGCCATACTGTCTGTATAGGTTTACAATCCCATCAACAATAGAGGAATATTCCCCCTTATCCCACACCCTTAACAGCATGAATTGATATTTGTGTTATTGAGCTTACCCAATCTGACAGGTATAAGATGGAATCTCAAAGTCATTTTGATTTGCATTTCCATGATGACTAAGGATGCTGAACATTTCTTTAAGTATTACCTGGCATTTGAGATTCCTATGTTAATTCTGTTTAGCTCAGGACCCCATTTTTAATTGGACTGTTTGGCTTGTTGGTGTCTAATTTCTTGACATCTTTACATATATTGGATATTAGCCCTCTGTCAGATATAGGGTTGGTGAAAATATTTTCCCATTCTATATACTACCATTTTGTCCTTTTGACAGTGTCCTTTGCCTTACAGAAGAAAACCTTGAGTTTCATGAAGTCTCATTTATCAGCTGTTGATATTAGTGCCTGAGCTATTGGTATTCTTTATGTTCAGGAAGTTGTATCCTGTGCCAGTGCATTCAAGGCTATTCTCCATTGTCTCTTCTATCAGGTTTAGTGTATCCAGTTTTATGTTAAGGTCTTTGATTGACATGGATTTGAGTTTGTGCAGGGTAATAGATACGGATCTGCCTGCACCCTCCCTGCTCAAACTCGCTCCCCTTTGCTGGAACTCTCCTCACACCGGGCCGGGCCAGAGATCTCCATGGAAAGCCTCCAGTACACAGATACATATATATATCCTATAATCCAGTTAGACCAGTATCATATCATTTGTTGAAGAAAGGGTCCTTATTTCACTGTGTACGTCTGTTTTTTAAATTATTATTAAAAATCAAGTGTCCATAGATATGTTGATTTATGTCTATGTCTTTGATTCAGTTCCATTAAAGAACCTATCTGTTTTTATGACAATACAATGCAGTTTATACTGCTATAGCTCTGCATTAGAGCTTGAAATCAAGGATGGTGATACCTCCAGATATTCCATTAATATTAAGGATTATTTAGCTCTCCTGGGATTTGTTGTTGTTTTGTTTTTCCATGTTGAATATTCTTATTTCAAGGTCTATACAGAATTGTGTTGAAATTTTGATGGAAATTGTGCTGAATCTGCATATTGCTTTCGGTACTATGCACTTTTTATTATGTTAATTCTACTAATCTTTGAGAATGAGAGATCTTTCAATCTTCTGTATCTTCTTCAATTTCTTTTTTTAAATCCATTATGATTTATTAGCTGTACAGCAGGAGAGCCTCCTCCCCAGCTTTCAACCCCATTACATATTTTATTACAGGTCTCATGTTGGCATCCTAAGATAATGAAAAATATCACACAGTACAGCTAAGTACAAAAATGCATCAATCTAGATTCTGATTGCTATCTGATGGCTCTCTTAAAAGCAATATACAGAAGAAAAGGTATTTGAAATCAGTCAGACTGAGGCTCTTTAAAAAAGAGCCTCACATATCAACATGTGACAATTCATGTGTAAGAATCACTTAAGTTGGTTTGTTTCACATTATTAATAGTATTTTTTTCTAGATTTGAAGTTTAAATTATTGACCTACTGAAATTTTTTGGCCCAGCTTGCCAGGGTTGCTGTGGCCATTCATAAGCAACTCTTCTTGCTTTAACAAAGATTTTTTAAAAATGTAACATTCAGCAACAGAGCTAAGAAAATGTTGATGAGGAAACCATAAGGTTCAAAGGCTAGCTCCATGAGATGGAAATCAGGACTTTTCACATAGGCATCATGACCAGCAGGCAGCCTTCAGCTACATGATTGTGATTGATTCAACATACCACTAAGTCTGTGTCTGTGGCACATTAATTTGCAAATAATTAAAATGCTGGGTTTTCTCACTTCTTTTCAACCTCTTAATCATGGAATGTTCTAAGTCTCTGGGGGTTTACTATGAAGTGCTAAGGACAGCATTGATGCCTAACTAGTTTTCTTAGATGGAAATAGAGACATTGAGCCCTCTCTCTTGATTTAGTAAACCACTCCAGAATGGTGACAGGTTTCCCAGAGTTCTATGGTCTTCCCAAGACAGATTTTAATTGTATACAGACTTGGGAAGACTGAGATCTTTAACCTGGTTTTGCTGTTGCTTTCCTGACTCCCTTTGCTCAGAGTCATTCTCACACCAGTAGGATGGCATGCTACCATCAGTTTCCGTCTGTCCATCTGTCCTGAAAGCTTTTCCTTTTTCTTGGCAAAGTTTCTGGTATGGTCAAGCTTGTAAATAAACTTTTTTACATTTTAATCTTCCATTAATTAAGAGGTTAAAAAGAAGTATAGTGTAAGAAAACCCAGTATTTCAATTATCTTCTTCAATTTCTTTCTTCAAGTCCTTGAAATATTTCATTATTCAATTCCTTTTCTTGCTTGGTAAGGGTTTCCCCAAGATATTTTATATTGCTTGGGTCTATTATGGAAGATCTTAATTCCATGATGTCTTCCTCAATCTGTTTATCAGTTGTATATAGAAGGGCTACAGTTTTTTTTTTTTTTAATCTTGTATCTGAGGACTTCACTGAAGATGTTTATCAGTTGAAGGAGTCAACTGGTTGAATTCTTGGGGTTGCATATCATCTACACATAATAAGACTTTGTCTCTTCCTTTCCAGTTTCTGTTCCCCTGATCTTCTTTAGTTGTCTTATTGCTCTAGTTAAAACTTCAAGTACCATATTGAATATCTATGGACAGAGTGGAGAGCCTTGTCCCTGATTTCAGTGGAATTGCTTTGAATTTTTCTTCATTTACTTTGACATTGGCTATCAACTTGCTGGATTCAATCAAGTTTTGGATTTTGTCAAAGGCTTTTTCGGCATCTAATGAAGTGATCACGGTTTTTTATTTTTTTCTTCATTCAGTTTTTCTATATGATAGATTACATTGACTCATTTTCCTATGTTGAACCATACCTACATCTCTATGATGAAGCCTAGTTGGTCATGGTAGATGATCTTTTTAATGTGTTCTTAGATTTGGTTTGTGCATAATTTTACATCCATGTTCATAAGAAGAATTGCTATGTAATTCTCATTTGTTGTATCTTTCTGTTGTGTGCATGCCTGTAGCCTCATAAATTGAATTGCACACTATTTTTCCTGAATGACCTGTCCATTGATTAGAGTCAAGTATTGAAATCTACCACTATCCATGTGGAATACTCAATTTGTGATTTAATCTCTAGTAATGTATTTTTACAAACACGTGTGGCCTTGCATTCAGTGCATCAGTTCAAAGAATTTAAATGTAATCTTGGTGGATTTTTCCTTTGATGAATATGTAGTATCCTTCTCTGTCTCTTTCTATTAATTTTGATTTGAGGTCTGTTTTAGAATGCCTATCCTATCATGCTTCTTAAGTGCTTGAAAAATCTTTCTCCAACTGTTTACTAGATGTAATGTCTATTTTTGATGTTGAAGTGTGTATCTTGTATGCAACAGAAAGATAGATCACATTTTTCATCTCTTCTGTTACTGAGTCTTTTTATTGGAAAATTGAGTCCATTGATATTTAGGATATCAATGGCCAATGATTGTTAATTCCTGTTATTTTGTCATTGGTGGTGGTGGTGGTGGTGGTTGTAGTGGTGGTGGTGTGTTTGTGTTTCCCTTTTTTTAGTTTTGCTGGCGTGAGAATGCTATTCCCTATGATTTCATAGTATAGTGACCCTACTTAGGTTGGAATTTTTTTTCTATTACCTTCTGTAGAGCTGTATTTGTAGATAGATATTGTTTAAATTTTATTTTATCATGGAATATCTTGATTTCTTCATTTTTGGTAATTGAAAGTTTTGCTGGATATAGTAGTCTGGGCTCACATCTATTGTCTCTTAGAGTCTACAAGACTTATGTCCAGGCCTCTCTGATTTTTAGAGTTTCTGTTGAGAAGTCAGCTATAATTCTGATAGTTCTGCCTTAATATGTTACTTGGCCTTTTCTACTTGCAGCTTTTAATATTCTTTCTTTGTTCTGTACATTTAGTATTTTGAATATTATATGCTCATGGGACCCTCATTTGGTCATATCTATTTGGTGTTTTGTATATTTTTTGTACCTTTATAGGCATCTTCTTTAGATTAAAATTTTTTCTTTTATAATTTTGTTGAAAATATTTTCTGGGCCTTCGAGTTGGTATTTTTCTCCTCCTATTCCTGTTATACTTAGGTTTGCTCTTTTCATAGTATCCCAGATTTCCTAGGTGTTTTGTGTCAGGAACTTCTTAGATTTAACATTTTCTTTGACCCAATGTATGTACCTTTTCTGTCACATCTTCAACACCTAAAATATTCTCTTTCATCTCTCATATTCTATTGATTAAGCTTGTTTCTGTAGTTCCTGTTTGATTACTTAGATTTTTCCTTTCCACAATTGCCTTTTTACTTGCTTCTATTTCCATTTCAAGTCTGGAACAGTATCCACCCAGCAACCAGAGTGGAGGAGGCAGACTGCACAAGTGAGACCTGCCCCACAGATTGGAGGATCCTGTTTGGAGGCCTCTGGCAGGAGTCTTCTGGTTTCTGCCTCTGGATAGGGAACATCCCCTGCCACAGCACACCATCTCTAAGTGATTCAGGAAGCAGCTACACGCCCAGTAGGCAGTGCGGAGGAGGCAGCCAGCTCAGGTGAGAGACCTGCCCTGCAGATCAGAGGATCTTGTCCAGAGGCCTCTAGCAGGTGCCTTCTGGTTTCTGCATCTGAATTGGGAATATCCCCTGCCACCCAGTTGCACAGAAGAGACAGCAAGCAGAGCCTGCATCCAGAGTTGATCTGGGCCACAGATGTGCATACCCAAATATAACTATAAGAGAGTGGGTCTCGACTGTCATCTTTGCTCTTGTGACTGTGTAACAGATTGGTAGGCAGGGATCACCAGAGTAGAGGTGGCCTCTGGCAGGCCACACTTGGGACACACCCCACCAGGACTCTGCCTGCACCCAAGAGCTCAGCAGCAACACATTCAGGCAGCTGGGCACCTACCCTGCCAGGAATCGTCTGCCCTGCAGAGTTAGGTAGAGAGAGTCCTGCACTTGGAGGTGAGACACCCCCCCCATCTGTGCTCTGGTAACAGGGTAGAGGGGCAGACTACTAGGCAGGGATCACCAGAGTAGAGGATCACTTGGGACACACCCCACCAGGACTCTGTCTGCACACAGGAATTTGGCAGCACCATAGCAATCTGTGCCAGGGGAAAGAAGATCACCCAGGGTTGCTGAGCTAGGCCTGCAAGCACACAGGAGTGGCAAGCACCAGTCAGTGACAGCAGGACCAACTAACACCAGAAATAACCAGATTGCAAAAGGCAAATGTAGGAATGTTGCTAGCAGTAATCAAGGCAATACGGCACCATCCAAACCCAATTCTACCACAACAGCAAGTCCTGAATACTCCAACAAACCAGGAAAGCAAGATTTGGATTTAAAAACACAGGTCATGATGCTGATGGAGGGCTTCATGGAAGGCTTCAGACATAAATAATTCCCTTGAAAAAATACAGGAGAACACAAGTAAACAGGGAGAAGCCCTTGAAGAATTAAGGGAAAACACAACAAAACAGGTGAAGGAATTAAACAAAGCCATCCAGGATTTAAAGAAGGAGGTAGAAACAATAATGAAATCACAAAGGGAAACAACTCAAAATATAGAAAACCTAGGAAAGATGTCAGGAGTCATATATCTAAGCATCAACAACAGAATATAAGAGATAGAAAAACGAATCTCAGATGCAGACGATACCATAGAAAGCATTGATACAACAGTCAAAGAAAATGAAAAATGGAAAAAGTTCTTGACCTTGAGGGAATCCAGGACAAAATGAGAAGACCAAACCTAAGGATTATAGGTATAGAAGAGAGTGAAGATTTCCAACTTAAAGGGCCAGTAAATGTTTTCAACAAAATTATAGAAGAAAACTTCTCTAACCTAAAGAAAGAGATGCCCATGAACATCCAAGAAGCCTACATAACTCCAAATAGATTAGACCAGAAAAGAAATTCCTCTGGTCACATAATAATTAAAACACTAAATGTACTAAACAAAGAAAGAATATTAAAAGCAGTAAGGGAAAAAGGTCAAGTAACATATAAAGGTAGACCTATCAGAATTACACTGGACTTCTCACCAGAGACTATGAAAGCTAGAAGAGCCCAGGCAGATGTCATGCAAACCCTAAGGGAACACAAATGCCAACCCAGACTGCTATATCCAGAAAAACTCTCAATTACCATAGATGGAGAAACCAAGGTATTTCATGGTTTCTATTGGTAGGGTTCTTGTGCTTGCCTTTCGCCATCTGGTGCTAGTTGGAATTGTTGTCTCTGGCTGGAATTTATTTCTCCTGTGGGCCTGTAAGTCTGTGTCCTTACTCCTCTGAAATCAAAAGTGAAAGCACTGCTGGGAGATCTCTCTCTCTTGGTGGGCTGTGCACAGAAGGCTATGGAGTTTCCCCGGATCCCTGATGCAAATGGCATGGGAAGACTTCCTTCCCAGCTGCTCCACTGATCTTAGGCCCTGTGTGCTTCTAGCTGGTCCCCTCCAGGGAGAAGGTGGAGATCTCACCTCTGCACTCAGAAGTGGAAGAGCTGCTGGGAGATCACTCTCTCCTGGCAGGCTAAGCACAGACGGCTGTGGAGTTTCCCAGCTCCCTGGTGCAAATGGCCTGATTTTATTCTAATTAACTTATGCTCCTTGTTATTTTATTAGCATGAATGACATGATGGGGCACATTTGATCAATGATATATGTGTTATTCTATGGATATAGCAGTCAGAGGACATCTTTGTATGGTGATTTCTCTTCTTCCATATTTCCATGGGTTCCAGGAATCAAATTCAGCCTGATAAACCCTTTACCATCTTACTGGTTCCTACATTTTTTTAATTTTGTGAATGCTATTACAAATAAAAATTTCATTGTTTGGGACTGCCTATTACTAGCCCATATAATTATACTTTTGCACATTTTGTGTGGGGGGTGTGTGTACAAATGTGCACATACATGCACAAGTATGTGTGATGTATGTGTATGGGCATATGCACTTGTGTGTATACTTGTGTAGACCAGAGGTATTATGTTATCTATTACTTACTACCTTATTTTCTGAGATGGGGGTCTCTCACCGAACCTGGTGTTTACCAGTTGACTGGCTTAAAAGTAAATGCTCAAAATCTTCCTGTCTTCAGTTCTTCAGTCCCAACACTACAGGTACATGCTGGATGCCCAGCTTTTTAGTTGAGTATTGCGGATCTGAACACAGGTCATCATGCTTGTACAACAAGCATTTATTCCTTGAATTGTCTCCTGAACCCTTTTCTATGTACTTTTAAAAATATCTTAAACAATCCCTGGATTCTTTTATTAGTTCTACTAGATTTTGATGTGTTGATGTTTCCTGAAGTTTTCTATATACATGCTTGTTATATGATCTGTGAAAGGAGACACATTTTCTTCTTCCTTTCCAATCTGAATGCCTTTTACTTCTTCTGCTTGACTGCAATAATTAGACCTACATTACAATATTGAACACAAGTGGAATGATGGGCTATAACTGTCCTGTTTCTGACTTTAGGGTAAAGCATTCTGACTTTCACCATTAAAAATTTTGGATCCAGATTTTTCATGGATGCCTTTTATTAAGTCAAAATATTTCCTTTTGTTTGTGGTGTATTAAGAAACAACAACAGCAACACATACACATACTCATACACACACACACACACACACACACATTGATCTCTGTCCCTAGTTCCTAGCATATTGCCTTCCTAAAATCTTTATAATTTACTGAGTGATTGGAATGTCTGAAAGAAAGTTCCTTAATCCTTTGGAATCTCCAGGGTGATAACCTCTTTTGTTCCAGTGCAGTAACTCTTGGTGAGTTCCTAGAGAGCTTTATAATGGGGGTTGGTTTCCAGGGTAACCAATCATGTGATTAAAAACTTGGAACACTTTTTGTCCTACCCAACCCCTAACCCCCAACCCCTAGAGAGGAGATGAAGGTTGAGCTGATCACCAATGACCAAGAATATAATCAGTTGTACTTATATAATGAAGCTTCCATAAAGCCTAGAAGTACAAGGTTCAAAGAGCCTTTTTCATAATGAATGGGTCCATTATAGGCACCTGAGATTGCATGATTTCTGTGCCCCTTCTTTCACACACATTCCATTTATCATCGTTTCCATCTGGCTGTTCACCTGTATACTTTAGAATATCCTTTATAATACATACACAAACTCTGAGTATGATTAGAACATTTCTGCAAGCTCTGTGAACCACTTTAGCAAACTAATGAAACATGAAGAGGGAGTTTTGGGAATCTAAATTTCTATCTAGTTGGTTAGAAACATAAGTTATAAATCAGGCTTATTGATTGGTATTTAAAGTATGTGGGGAAAGGGTTTGGTCTTATGTTACTGAGTTCTCAGTTTATAGGCTCTGATGTTATCTTCAAGTAAGAGAATTAGAGTTGAATTATAGAGCTCGTAGCTGGCGGATTGGTGGTATGTGAGGATACCTAACCTCAGACACTTAACCAGTGTCAGTACTTTGATTGGTAATGGAGAATAAGAGAAACACTATTTTCATTTGTTTACTTTTAATCTTCTATTACCACTTTGTAGAACTAACAATTAGGAATGAAGGTTAAATATAGCCAAGTGTACTTCTTTGTCTACTGAGATAGATAGTCATGTGTCTTTTATTCTACTCACATGATACATTATTTAATTTGATGATATTTAACCAACCTTGTCTTCTGGAAATAAATTACATTTTTCTTTAACTTTCTATTTATTAGATATTTTCTTTATATTTCAAATGTTATATTCTTTCCCTGTTTGCCCCCCCAGAATCTCCCTATCCTCTCCCACCTCCCCCTGCTTCTATGAGGGTGTTCCCCCATCCATTCCTGACTCCCACCCTCACATTTCCCTACACTTGGACATCAGGCCATTGAGCCTTCATAGGACCAAGGACCTCTCCCCCCATTGCTGCCCTATAAGGCCATCCTCTGCTAGAGGTGTAGGTTCCTCCATTTGTACTCCTTGATTGATGGTTTAGTCCCTGGTAGCTCGGGGGCTACATGGAATTGTATCTTATGTATTCCAAGCTTTTGGGCTAATATACATTTAGCATGCCATGTGTATACTTTTTGTGATTGGGTTACCACACTCAATATGGTATTTTCTAGTTTCATCCATTTGCCTAAGAATTTCATGAATTCATTGTTTTTAATATCTGAGTAGTACACCATTGTGTAAATGTACCACATTTTCTGAATCCATTCCTCTGTTGATGAACATCTGGATTCTTTCTAACTTCTGGCTATTATAAATAAGGCTGCTGTGAACATAATGGAGCATGTGTCCTTGTTATATGTTGGAGAATCTTTTGGGTATATACCCAGGAGTGGTACAGCTAGGTCCTCAGCTAATACTATGTCCAATTTTCTGAGGAACTGACAAACTGATTTCCAGAGTGGTTGTACCAGCTTACAATGGAGGAGTGTTCCTCTTTCTCCACATCCTAACCAGAATCTGCTGTCACCTGAGTTTTTGATCTTAGCCATTCTGACTGGTGTGAGGTAGAATATCAGGGGTTTTTTAATTTGTATTTTTCTGATGACTAAGGATATTGCACTTTTCTTTACATGCTTCTCGGCCATTTGATATTCCTCAGTTGAAGACTCTTTGTTTAGCTCTGTACCCCATTTTTCATGGGGTTATTTGATTCTCTGGAGTCAAACTTCTTAAGTTCATTATATATATTGAATATTATCCCTCTATCAGATGTAGGGTTGGTAAAGATCTTTTCCCAATCCATTGGTTGCCGTTTAGTCCTACTGACAGTGCCTTTTGCCTAGCAATTTTATGAGGTTCCATTTGTCTATTGTTAACCTTAGAGCATAAGCCATCCATGTCTTGTTCAGGAAAATTTCCCCTGTTCTCATGTGTTTGAGTTCTCTTCCCCACTTTCTCTTGTATTAGTTTCAGTGTATCTGGTTTTATGTGGAGGTCCTTGGTCCACTTGGACTTGAGCTTTGTACTAGGAGATAAGAATGGATCAATTTGCATTCTTCTACATGCTGACCTCCACTTGAACCAGCACCATTTGTTGTTGAAAATGCTGTCTTTTTTCCATTGGATGCTTTTAGCTTCTTTGTCAAAGACCAAGTGGCTATAGGTGTGTGGGTTCATTTCTGATACTTCAGTTCTATTCCTTTGTTCTTCCTGCCTGTCTCTGAACCAATACCATACTTTCTTTTTTATCACTATTGTTCTGTAATACAGCTTGAGTTCAGGGATGGTGACTTCCCCAGAAGTTCTTATATTGTTGAGAGTAATTTTTGCTATCCTGGGTTTTTTTTGTTATTCCAGATGAATTTGAGAATTGCTCTTTATATCTCTGTGAAGAATTAAGTTGCACATAAACATACACGAAGCCTCCAGAACACCAAACAGACTGGACCAGAAAAGGAATATTTCCTGTCACATAATAATCAAAACATCAAATGCACAGAACAAAGAAAGAATATTAAAGGCAGTAAGGGAAAAAGGTCAAGTAACATATAAAGGCAGACCTGTCAGAATTATACCAGACTTCTCACCAGAGACTATAAAAGCCAGAAGATCCTGGACAGATATCACACAGTCCCTAAAAAAAAAAAAAAAAAAAAAAAAAAAAAAAAAAACATAAATGCCAGCCCAGGCTACTATTCCCAGCAAAACTCTCAATTACCATAGATGAAGAAACCAAGATATTCCATGACAAAATCAAATTTAAACAATATCTTTCCACTAGCTCAACCTTACAGAGGATAATAAAAGAAAAACTCTAACACAAAGAGGGTAACTACACCCAAGAAAAAGTAAGAAATTAATCTTCTCAAAATAGACCCAAAGAGGCGGCGGTAGCAGTGGCTGCTCCAGCTGAAGGGCCATCAGCGGTGGAACCAAGGCGACACAGGGTCCAGTTAGGCCCTGCGCCCACGACCACTGACCTTCGCTGACCAGCCGGGCGGCAAGCAACTGCGGTTCTGCGGAGCCTTTCGCTGCACGGAAGCCACTTCAGAACTCGGCTGCCCGCCAGTCAGGAGAGACTCACCGCCATCTTGATCCCGGGCTCCAGAGATCGGTCAGACTGAGGTACACAAACATAATCCTAGGCCCAACACCGCAGGGGTCGGAGCCAGACGGGCGTTGGCCTGCCCCCAGGCCCTGGGCTGTTCGAGTGGCCATCGGGGCGCCAACCCAGCCAGGAGTTTTTTTTTTGCCCCGGCCGGTGCACGCGCCGCCATTTTGCCTACAGGAGCCAGAGTGCTCGGGAGGGCAGAGACTGCTAACAAGCGTAGCCTGAGGCTAACAAAACGGGGGTCTAGGCCCCAAAAGGCACAGGACTGACCCCAAGAACTGGGCGGCTTGGTGGGCCATCTGTGTGTCAACCAGCCCAGGAGGTTATTAGCACAACAGACTCTCCCGGTGCTTTCGCGGAGCGCGGACGCGCACGCCCGCCATCCGGGTCACCTGGCGGACCCAAATAACAGACATAGCCCTAGGGGAACTTTGCTCGGACCTTGGCCTCCCAGGCGTTTGCCTGGACTCAGGGCCCAGGCGACAAGGCTAACCTAGTGTGCGCCAGCCCGGTTGGGGAAATCGGCTGCCCAGCGGAGTGAGCGGAGCACAGGGGAGGTCACAGCAACATTCACCTTCGGAGCTCCCTGGGGGTGCACACGGGTTCCACCTGGTCCACAGACACAATCTGGGGCAAGGCCTCAGGCAGAAGCCCCCAGCTCAACTCTCTCCGCTTCAGATCAGCCTGGGTGGCCGCCACATCTCCAGGTCCCTCAAGAGGCTAGTGGGGGCTTCCGGGCGGCCAGCTGGGAGAAGTCGGTGTGCTCCAATAAATCCTGCGGGCCCCAGCGGGAGCCTTCAGGTGCCTGCTTCGGGATCTGAACAGCCTGGACAACAGCACCCTGTCTATAGGCAGTGCAGAGTGTAAGCTGTGCACCAGAGGCCAACGGGGAAGGGGCAGCTTGCACTGGTGAGTCCAGCACTGACAAGACCAAGTAACACCAGTGAGAGCTAGATGGCAAAAGGCAAACGCAGAAACGTCACTAACAGAAATCAAGGCAATATGGCAACATCTGAACCAAATTCTCCTCTACCAGCAAGTCCTGGATACCCCATCACACCAGTAAAACAAGATTTGGATTTAAAATCACTGGTCATGATGCTGGTACAGGAACACATGAAGGGCATTGAGGAGAAAATGGATCAAAAGTTAGAAGCCCTTGCAAGGGAAACACAAAAATCATTGAAAGAAATCCAGGAGAATACAAAAGCCAACAAGGAGGAAATGCAAAAAACACTTAAAGAAATACAGGAGAACTTTGCTCAACAGGCTGAGGTCATGAAAGACGAAACACAAAAATCTCTTAAAGAAATACAGGAGAACTTTGGTCAACAGGCTGAGCTCATGAAAGAGGAAACACAAAAATCTCTTAAAGAATTACAGGAAAACACAAACATGCAAGGGAAGGAGCTAAGCAAAACCATCCAGGATCTAAAATCAGAAGTAGAAACAACTAAGAAAACTCAAAGGGAGACAACTTTGGAGATAGAAAGCCTTGGGAAGAAATCAGGGGACAGAGATGCAAATATCAACAACAGAATACAAGAGATAGAAGAAAGAATCTCAGATGCTGAAGATTCCATAGAAACCATGGACTCAACAGTTAAAGAAAATGCAAAGTGCAAAAAGCTTGTAACCCAAAATATCCAGGAAATCCAGGACACAATGAGAAGACCAAACCTAAGGATTATAGGCATAGATGAGAGTGAAGATTTACAACTTAAAGGGCCAGCAAATATCTTCAATAAAATTATGGAAGAAAACTTCCCTAACCTAAAGAGAGAGATGCCCATGAATATACAAGAAGCCTACAGAACTCCAAACAGACTGGACCAGAACAGAAATACTTCCCGTCACATAATAATCAAAACACCAAATGTTCTAAACAAAGAAAGAATACTAAAGGCAGTAAGAGAAAAAGGCCAAGTAACATATAAAGGAAGACCTATCAGAATCACAGCAGACTTTTCACCTGAGACTATGAAGGCTAGAAGGTCCTGGGCAGATCTCATGCAGACTCTAAGAGAACACAAATGCCAACCAAAACTACTATATCCAGCAAAACTCTCAATCACCATAGATGGAGAAACTAAGATATTTCACGACAAAACCAAGTTCACCCAATATCTATCCACAAACCCAGCCCTAAAAAGGATAATAGGAGGACAACACCAATACAAGGAGGGAAACTCCACCCTGAAAAAAGCAAGATAGTAACCTTTCATCAAACCCAAAAGAAGTTAAGCAATCAAATTTAAAAAATAACGTCAAAAATGATAGGAAGTAACAATCACTATTCCTTAATATCTCTTAACATCAATGGACTCAATGCCCCAATAAAAAGACACAGACTAACTGACTGGATACGTAAACAGGACCCTACATTTTGCTGCTTACAGGAAACACACCTCAGGGTCAAAGACAAACACTACCTTAGAGTAAAAGGCTGGAAGACAATTTTACAAGCAAATGGTCTCAGGAAACAAGCTGGAGTAGCCATTTTAATATCAGATAAAATTGACTTTCAACCCAAAGTCATCAAAAGAGACTCTGAGGGACACTTCTTGCTGGTCAAAGGAAAAATACAACAAGAAGAACTCTCAATCCTGAACATCTATGCTCCAAATGCAAGGGCACCCTCTTTCATAAAAGAAACTCTATTAAAACTCAAAGCACACATTACACCTAACACAATAATTGTGGGTGACTTCAACACTGCACTTTCCTCAATGGACCGATCAGGAAAACAGAAACTAAACAAGGACACAATGAAACTAATTGAAGCTTTGGACCAATTAGACTTAACTGATATATATAGAACATTCTATCCTAAAACAAAAGAATATACCTTTTTTTCAGCACCTCATGGTACCTTCTCCAAAATCGACCATATAATTGGTCACAAGACAGACCTCAACAAATATAAAAAGATAGAACTAATCCCATGCCTCCTATCTGATCACTATGGAATAAAAGTGGTCTTCAATAGCAACAGAAACAACAGAAAACCCACATACACGTGGAAATTGAACAATACTCTACTCAATGACACCTTGGTCAAGGAAGAAATAAAGAAAGAAATTAAAGACTTTTTAGAACACAATGAAAATGAAAACACAACATACCCAAATCTATGGGACACAATGAAAGCAGTGCTAAGAGGAAAACTCATAGCCCTGAGTGCCTCCAAAAAGAAAATGGAGAGAGCATACATTACCAACTTAATGACACACCTGAAAGCCCTAGAACAAAAAGAAGCTATTTCACCCAGGAGGAGTAGAAGGCAGGAAATCATCAAACTCAGGGCCGAAATCAATCAAGTAGAAACAAAGAGAACCATACAAAAAATCAACAAAACTAGGAGCTGGTTCTTTGAGAAAATCAACAAGATAGATAAACCCTTAGCCAGACTGACCAAAGGGCACAGAGAAAGTATCCAAATTAACAAACTTAGAAATGAAAAGGGAGACATAACAACGGAAACTGAGGAAATCCAAAAAATCATCAGATCCTACTACAAGAGCCTGTACTCAACACAACTGGAGAATCTGGAGGAAATGGACAATTTCCTTGACAGATACCAAATACCAAAATTAAATCAGGACCAACTAGACCATCTAAACAGTCCCATAAAGCCTAAAGAAATAGAAGGAGTCATAGAAAGTCTTCCAACCAAAAAAAGCACAGGACCAGATGGTTTCAGTGCAGAATTCTACCAGACCTTCAAAGAAGAGTTAACACCAATACTCTTCAAACTATTCCACAAAATAGAAACAGAAGGAACACTACCCAATTCCTTCTACGAAGCCACAATTACGCTGATACCAAAGCCACACAAAGATCCAACAAAGAAAGAGAACTTCAGACCAATTTCCCTTATGAACATCGATGCAAAAATACTCAACAAAATTCTTGCCAACCGAATCCAAGAACACATCAAAACGATCATCCACCATGATCAAGTAGGCTTTATCCCGGGAATGCAGGGTTGGTTCAATATACGGAAATCCATCAATACAATCCACTACATAAACAAACTCAAAGAACAAAACCACATGGTCATTTCATTGGATGCTGAAAAAGCATTTGACAAAATTCAGCATCCTTTCATGCTTAAAGTCTTGGAGAGAACAGGAATTCAAGGCCCATACCTAAACATAGTAAAAGCAATATACAGCAAACCGGTAGCCAGCATCAAACTAAACGGAGAGAAACTTGAAGCAATCCCACTGAAATCAGGGACCAGACAAGGCTGCCCCCTTTCTCCTTATCTTTTCAATATTGTACTTGAGGTACTAGCTCGGGCAATTCGACAACATAAGGAGGTCAAAGGGATACAAATTGGAAAGGAGGAAGTCAAACTATCATTATTTGCAGACGACATGATCGTCTACCTAAGTGACCCAAAGAACTCCACTAGAGAGCTCCTACAGCTGATAAACAACTTCAGCAAAGTGGCAGGTTACAAAATCAACTCAAGCAAATCAGTGGCCTTCCTATACTCAAAGGATAAACAGGCTGAGAAAGAAATTAGGGAAATGACCCCCTTCACAATAGCCACAAACAGTATAAAGTATCTTGGGGTGACTCTTACCAAACATGCGAAAGATCTGTATGGCAAGAACTTCAAGACTCTGAAGAAGGAAATGGAAGAAGACCTCAAAAAATGGGAAAACCTCCCATGCTCATGGATCGGTAGAATCAATATAGTTAAAATGGCCATTTTGCCTAAAGCACTATACAGATTCAATGCAATACCCATCAAAATCCCAACTCAATTCTTCACAGAGTTAGAAAGAGCAATTATCAAATTCATCTGGAACAACAAAAAACCCAGGATAGCTAAAACTATTCTCAGCAACAAAAGAAAATCTGGGGGAATCAGTATCCCTGACCTCAAGCAATACTACAGAGCAATAGTGTTAAAAACTGCATGGTATTGGTACAGTGACAGGCAGGAGGATCAATGGAACAGGATTGAAGATCCAGAAATGAACCCACACACCTATGGCCACTTGATCCTCGACAAAGAGGCTGAAAACATCCAATGGAAAAAAGATAGCCTTTTCAACAAATGGTGCTGGTTCAACTGGAGGTCAGCATGCAGAAGAATGCGAATTGATCCATCCTTGTCTCCTTGTACTAAGCTCAAATCCAAATGGATCAAGGACCTCCACATAAAGCCAGACACTCTGAAGCTAATAGAAAAGAAACTGGGGAAGACCCTTGAGGACATCGGTACAGGGAGAAAGTTTCTGAACAGAACACCAATAGCGTATGCTCTAAGAGCAAGAATTGACAAATGGGACCTCATAAGGTTACAGAGTTTCTGTAAGGCAAAGGACACCATCAAGAGGACAGATCGGCAACCAACAAATTGGGAAAAGATCTTCACCAATCCTACATCAGATAGAGGGCTAATATCCAATATATATAAAGAACTCAAGAAGTTAGACTCCAGAAAACCGAACAACCCTATTAAAAAATGGGGTACAGAGTTAAACAAAGAATTCTCACCTGAAGAACTTCGGATGGCGGAGAAGCATCTTAAAAAATGCTCCACTTCATTAGTCATTAGGGAAATGCAAATCAAAACAACCCTAAGATTTCATCTTACACCAGTCAGAATGGCTAAGATTAAAAATTCAGGAGACAGCAGGTGTTGGAGAGGGTGCGGAGAAAGAGGAACACTCCTCCACTGCTGGTGGGGTTGCAAATTGGTACAACCACTCTGGAAAGCAGTCTGGCGGTTCCTCCGAAAACTGGGCACCTCACTTCCAGAAGATCCTGCTATACCACTCCTGGGCATATACCCAGAGGATTCCCCACCATGTAATAAGGATACATGCTCTACTATGTTCATAGCAGCCCTATTTATAATTGCCAGATGCTGGAAAGAACCCAGGTATCCCTCAACAGAAGAGTGGATACAAAAAATGTGGTATATCTACACAATGGAGTACTATTCAGCCATTAGAAACAATGAATTCATGAAATTCTTAGGCAAATGGATGGAGCTAGAGAACATCATACTAAGTGAGGTAACCCAGACTCAAAAGGTGAATCATGGTATGCACTCACTAATAAGTGGTTATTAACCTAGAAAACTGGAATACCCAAAACATAATCCACACATCAAATGAGATACAAGAAGAAAGCAGGAGTGGTCCCTGGTTCTGGAAAGACTCAGTGAAACAGTATTTGGCAAAACCAGAACGGGGAACTGGGAAGGGGTGGGAGGGAGGACAGGGGAAGAGAAGGGGGCTTACGGGACTTTCGGGGAGGGGGGGGGCTAGAAAAGGGGAAATCATTTGAAATGTAAATAAACTATATCAAAAAAAAAAAAAATAGACCCAAAGAAGGGAACAACACAAGCATAATTCCACTTCTAGCAACAAAAATAATGGGAAGCAACAGTCATCAATCCTTAATTTCTCTCAACATCATTGGACTCAACTATTGAATAAAGTCATATACTAACAGAATGGATATGTAAACAGGACCCAGACCTTAGTGGCAAAGATAGACACTACCTCAAAATAAAAGGCCGGAGAATTTTTTTCCAAGCTAATGATCCCAAGAAACAAGCTGGAGTAGCAATCCTTGTATCCAATAAAATAGAAGAAGCACAGGTACCTGGCAGTTGCCCTTGGACTTCAGCAAGGAACTCTGAAAGACAGCTGGAGACAAACAAAATTTCTAAAGGTAGTGCTCAGGATAATATACTGACAATGAGCGGTTTTTTTTTTTTCTGGTTGTTGGACTACAATTCCTATCTAGGGTCTTGGATGTGCCAGAGACCCTGGCTGTGGCCTGCAAATCAACCTCTTCCTGTCTGGCTCCCACCATGGCCCCTTCCCCCGCTGCCAGGACCACAGGATAGCTGTACATGTGCACCTAGCTTCCTCCTGACCTTCGACTTCAATGACACCATAGTAGACAAGAACAAAGAGGACGTGATGATGCGTGCTGTGCCAGGCCAGCAACTGCCCGAGTGTCTGTGTGCAACATATTGAGAGGGCTACTACAATGAGTACATGCAATGTGTTTTCAAGTTCCGAGTGAGCAGGGTGTACAACCCAGGGACCTGTGCACTGTCTATGAGACCATCCCCCTGTTACCAGGCATGGGTGATTTCTTGTAGTCGATAGACAAACAGGACTCCTGCTTTGAAGTTATTCTCATTTCCTATGCCAACACCTTTGGCGTAGAGAGGGCCCTGTGTGCTGTTGGCCACCACAGTTAATTCCACCTCATCCTCAGCAGCCTATGGGGCCCGAGGAACAGGGACTGCTGATGCTGTGGCCCTTCCACATGCACAGCTGCTCGGGCTGCCCTGCCAACATGTGCAAGCACATGGTGCTCAGTGAATACCTACATTTGCCTGCCCAAGATGGCATATAATTTGAGCGCCTCTTTTACATGGGTGACGGTGCAAATGATTTCTGCCCCATAGAGCTGCTGGCAGGCAGGGATGTGGCCTTCCCACGCAGAGGCTATGCCATGCATCACCTCATCCAAAATGCACATAAAGGTGAGCCCAGCTCCTTCCATGCCCACGCGGTGCCCTGGGAAACAGCCTCCAAAGTGTGCCAGCATCTGCAACAGGTGCTGAAGGTGTGTTGAAGACTATCACCTGCAAGGGGTGACCAGGAAAACCAGCAGAGGAGGGGCAAGACTGAGAATTGGTTAGGACCACCTAGTTTTGCTACCTTCCTCTTTCCTCTCATTTTGCTATGCTCCTCCGGGCATATCTGGAATTTGGTCCATTTGTGGGCTGGGAGTAGGGGTTCAGAGCCTTTCCCATCTGTGCAGTAAACACAGTTCAGCTGTCTTCCCTCCAGGGAGGTGAGCACCCCTTAGAACGTAGGCAGTGCCTCTCAAACTGAGAGGAACCAGCTGAACAGGCTCCTGGAAGTTGGAAGAAGGAACATCTCCCACTTACTACACCAGCTGCATTCCCCCCCTTCCCAGTCGTCTTTCAAACGGACTCAAGATCCCCCAATCCACATGCCAGCATCAGATTCATCGCAGCAGACCCATGAAGCTCTCAGAAGACAGCTCTAGGTCTTGATCTTGCTTCATCCAACGCAACCCTACACTACTACTGTACTAGTATGCCTTACTTCCTTCCCACACCCCCTCCAGACACCTCCAAAGGAAGAAAAAGCCAGAAGGAACAACTGCCTCCTGCAGATGGAACCAGGTGGAATTAACCAATGAACTCAGAGAGTGTGACAAATGTTCCTATTCCAGTAAGAGACCAGGGACTTCACCAAAGTCATTCCCACATCCCCCTTCATCCTTATGGAACAGAAAGCCATGTTTTTAAACAGAGCCAGGTAAACTGAAGACCCTCTCCACTCTGGTGTTTCAGACCAATAAAGAAGGTGAAGAGAGCAGGGAGAATGGATCTATGTGCATTCTTTTACATGCTGACCTCCAGTTGAACCAGCACCATTAGTTGAAAAGGCTGTCTTTTTTTCCACAGGATGGTTTTAGCTCCTTTTTCAAACAAAGATCAAGGGACCATAGGTGCATGGGTTCATTTGTGGGTCTTCAGTTCTATTCCATTGATCTTCCTGCCTGTTTCTATACCAATACCATACAGTTTGCTTTATTTTTTTCAATTATTATTGCTCTGTAGAGCTTGAGGTCAGGGGTGGTGATTTCCCCCAGAAATTCTTTTATTGTTGAGAATAGTTTTTGCTATCCTGGAATTTTTGTTATTCCAAATGAATTTGCAAATTGTTCTTTCTAACTCTATGAAGAATTGAGTTTGAATTTTGATGAGGATTGCATTGAATCTGTTGCTTTCAGCAAGAAGGCCATTTTTACTATATAAATTTTTCCAATACATGAGCATGGGAGATCTTTCCATCTTCTGAGGTCTTCTTTGATTTCCTTCTTCAGAGAGTTGAACATCTTGTCATATAGATCTTTCACTTGCTTGGTTAGAATCACACCAAGATAGTTTATATTGTTTGTGACTATTGTAAAGGGTGTCATTTCCCTAATTTCTTTCTCACCCTCTTTAGCCTTTGAGTATAGGAAGGCTACTGATTTGGTTGAGTTAATTTTATATCTAGCCACTTTACTAAAGTTGTTTATCAGGTTTATGAGTTCTCTGGTGGAATTTCTAAGGTCACTTAAGTATACTATCATATCATCTGCAAATAGTGATATTTTAAATTCTTCCTTTTCAATTTATGTCCAGTTGACCTCCTTTTGTTGTCTAATTGCTCTGACTAGGACTTCAAGTACTATGTTGAATAGGTAGGGAGAGAGTGGGCAGCCTTGTCTAGTCCCGAATTTTAGTGGGATTCCTTCAAGTTTAACTCCATTTAATTTTATGTTGGTTACAGAGTTTGCTGTATATTGCTTTTACTATGTTTAGGTATGGTTGTTGAGTTCCAGGTCTTTCTAAGACTTTAAACATGAAGAGGTGTTGGATTTTGTCAAATGCTTTCTCAACATCTAAGGAGATGATTATGTGTTTTTTTTTTTTGAGTTTGTTTCTATAGTGGATTACATTATTGAATTTCCATATATTGAACCATCCCTGCATCCCAGGGATAAAGTTTACTTGATCATGATGGATGATTGCTTTGATGTGTTCGTTGACTCAGTTTACAAGAATTTTATTGAGTATTTTTGCATTGATATTCATAAGGGAAATTGATCTGAAGTTCTCTATTTTAGTTGGGTCTTTGTGTGGTTTAGGTATCAGTAATTTTGGCTTCATAGAATGAATTGGGTAGTGTTCCTTCACTTTCTATTTTGTGGAATAGTTTGAAGAGTATTTGTATTATGACTTTTTTGAAGGTCTGATAGAATTCTGAACTAAAATAAACTGCTCCTGGGCTCTTTTTGGTTGGGAGACTTTTAATGACTGCTGCTACTTCTTTAGGTTTTATAGGATTATTGGTTTATCTGATCCTGAGTTAACTTTGGCACTTTTCTCTCTAGAAAATTATTGATTTCATCCAGATTTTCCAATTTTGTTGAGGATAGGATTTTGTAGTAGGCTCTGATGATTTTTTTTTTACTTTCTTCAATTTCCATTGTTATGTCTCCCTTTTCATTTCTGATTTCATTAATTTGGATACTATCTCTGTGCCCTCTGGTTAGTCTAGCTAAGGGTTTATCTATCTTGTTGATTTTCTCAAAGAACCAGATCCTACTTTTGTTGATTCTTTGTATAGTTCTTTTAGTTACTACTTTGTTGATTTCAGCCCAGAGTTTATTTCCTGCTGTCTATTCCTCTTAGGTATATTTGCTTCTTTTTGTTCCTGATCTTTCAGTTGTGCTGTCAAGCTGCTAGTGTATGCTCTCTCCAGTTCTTTTTGGAGATACTTAGAGCTTTGAGTTTTTCTCTTAGCACTGCTTTCATTGTGTCTCTTAAGTTTTGGTATGATGTGAATTCATTTTCATTAAATTCTAAAAAGTCCTTAATTTCTTTCTTTATTTCTTCCTTGACAAAGTTATCATTGAGTAGAGTGTTGTTCAGCTTTCATGTGCATGTGAGCTTTCCATTCTTTTGTTGATATTGAAGACCAGCCTTTGTCCATGGTGATCTGGTAGGATGAATGAGATTATTTCAATCTTTTTGTATCTGTTGAGGCCTTTTTTGTGACTAATTATATAGTCAGTTTTGGAGAAGGTACCATGAGTTGCTGAGAAGGTGGTATATTCTTTTGTTTTAGATTGAAATGTTCTACAAATATCTGTTAAATTCATTTGGTTCATAACATCTGTTTTCATTGATGCAAGTGTGGTGTTGAAGTCTCCCACTATTATGGTGTAAGGTGCAATGTGTGCTTTGAACTTTACTAAAGTTTCTTTTATGTGGGTGCCTTGGCATTTGGAGCATAGATGTTCAAAATTGAAAGTTTATCTTGGTAGATTTTTCATTTGACAAATATGAGGTGTCCTTCCTCATCTGATTTTTATAATTTTAGGTTGAAAGTTGATTTTATTCAATATTAGAATAACTACTCCAGCTTGTTTCTCGGAACCATTTGCTTGGAAATTGTATTCCAGCCTTTTACTCTAAGGTAGTGCCTGTCTTTGTCACTGGGGTACATTTCCTGTATGCAGCAAAATGCTGGGTCCTGTTTATTTATCCAGTCTGTTGTTAAGTCTTTGTCTTTTTATTGAGGAATTGAGTCCATTGATGTTAAGAGCTATTGAGGAAAAGTGATTATTTCTTCCTGTTATTTTTGTTGTTAGAGATGGAATTATATTTGTATAGATATCTTCTTTGGGGTTTCTTGAAAGAAAATTATTTTCTTTCTTTCTCTGGGGTGTACCTTCCCTCCTTGAGTTGGATTTTTCCATTTATTATCCTTTGAAGGGCTGGATTTGTGTAAAGATATTGTGTAAATTTGGTTTTGTCATGGAATATCTTGGTTTCTCCATCTGTGATAATTGAGAGTTTTGCTGGGTATAGTAGCCTGGGCTGGCATTTGTGTTCTCTTAGGGTCTGTATAACATCTGCCCAGGATCTTCTGGCTTTAGAGAAGTCTGGTGTAATTCTGATAGGTTTGCCTTTATATGTTACTTGACATTTTTCCCTTATAGCTTTTAATATTCTTTCTTTGTTTAGTACATTTGGTGTTTTGATTATTATGTGACAGGAGGAATTTCTGTTCTGGTCCAATCTATTTGGAGTTCTGTAGGCTTCCTTGTATGTTCATGAGCATCTCTTTCTTTAGGTTAGGGACATTTTCTTCTATATTTTTTAAAAGATATTTACTGGCCCTTTAAGTTGGGAATCTTCACTCTCTTCTATACCTATTATCCTTAGGTTTGTTGTTCTCATTGTGTCATGGATTTCATGGATGTTTTGGGTTTAAGGCCTTTTTGCATTTTGCAATTTCTTTGACTATTGTGTCAATGTTTTCTATGGTATCTTCTGCACCTGAGATTCTCTTTTTTATCTCTTGTATTCTGTTGGTGATACTTGCATCTATGACTCCTGATCTCTTTCCTAGGATTTCCATCTCCAGGGTTGTTTTCCTTTATGATTTCCTTATTGTTTCTACTTCCATTTTTTAGATCCTAGATGGTTTTGTTTAATTCCTTCATCTGTTTTGTTGTGTTTTCCTCTAATTCTTTAAGGCATTTTTGTGTTTCTTCTTTAAGGGCTTTTACCTGTTTGTGTTCTCTTGTATTTCTTTAAGGGAGCTATTTATGTCCTTCTTAAAGTCCTCTATCATCATCATGAGAAGTGATTTTAATTCTGAATCTTGTTCTTCTCATGTGATGGGGTAACCAGGACTTACTATTGTGGGAGAACTAGATTCTGATAATGGCAAGTAACCTTGGTTTCTGTTGCTTCTGTTCTTATGCTTGCCTCTTGCAATCTGGTTATCACTAGTGCTACCTGTACTCGATGTATCTGACTGGAGCCTCTTACTCCTATGATCCTGGTTGCCTCAGATCTCCTCAGAGTCCAGCTGTCTCTGTGATCCTCTGATTCTGTGATCCTCTGATCCTGAGATCCTGGGTATGTGAGATCTCCTGGGAGTCAAACTGCATTTGGGATCCTGAAATCCTAGTGTGATCAAGCTCCTGAGATCCTGTGATCCTGGGCATGTTAGCGCACCTGTGATCCTGGGGGTATTAAAGCACTTGGAAGTTGAGCTTCCTCTGGGTCTTGTGGGACTGGGTGCAGAGCTAGTGCTCAAGGTCTGCTCAGGGCACAGACTCAGATCAGAAGGAACCCATGCCACCGGCCAGGGAGGGGTTCCTGCATTTCTGGATGCTTGGGGTTCCAGTTACTCCTGGTGTTAAGGCAGATGTGACCTTTTCACCTATGATCCTGGGCATGTTAGAGCATCTGAGAGTCAAGCTTTTTCTGGGTGTTGTGGGACTGGGTGTAGAGCTAGTGCCCAAGGTATCATTTTTCTTTTCGTGTGTGTGTGTGTGTGTGTGTGTGTGTGTGTGTGTACATGCACGCACACGTGCATGTCTTTCTGTATGTGTGTATATGTGTTTCTATGGTGATGAATAATTTTTCAAAGATCATTGTATTTACAGATACATTTAAAGATATAAAGTTTATATCTAACTATTGGTGTGGCTTTTGTTCCTTGTAATAAATTGTCTGAATTTGCTGTTAAGGTATATTAGCTATTTTCTCATTGATATGACCAAACACCTGATAAGAAGCAGCCTAAAAAAAGAAGAATTTATTTTGGTTCATGGTTTGAGGGTTGATACAGAAGGCATAGCAGTGAAAGCACAATGTAACTGGTCACGTTACATCTGCCATCAAGAAACAGAGAAGGATGCGAAAGATCTGTATGGCAAGAACTTCAAGACTCTGAAGAAGGAAATGGAAGAAGACCTCAAAAAATGGGAAAACCTCCCATGCTCATGGATCGGTAGAATCAATATAGTTAAAATGGCCATTTTGCCTAAAGCACTATACAGATTCAATGCAATACCCATCAAAATCCCAACTCAATTCTTCACAGAGTTAGAAAGAGCAATTATCAAATTCATCTGGAACAACAAAAAACCCAGGATAGCTAAAACTATTCTCAGCAACAAAAGAAAATCTGGGGGAATCAGTATCCCTGACCTCAAGCAATACTACAGAGCAATAGTGTTAAAAACTGCATGGTATTGGTACAGTGACAGGCAGGAGGATCAATGGAACAGGATTGAAGATCCAGAAATGAACCCACACACCTATGGCCACTTGATCCTCGACAAAGAGGCTGAAAACATCCAATGGAAAAAAGATAGCCTTTTCAACAAATGGTGCTGGTTCAACTGGAGGTCAGCATGCAGAAGAATGCGAATTGATCCATCCTTGTCTCCTTGTACTAAGCTCAAATCCAAATGGATCAAGGACCTCCACATAAAGCCAGACACTCTGAAGCTAATAGAAAAGAAACTGGGGAAGACCCTTGAGGACATCGGTACAGGGAGAAAGTTTCTGAACAGAACACCAATAGAGTATGCTCTAAGAGCAAGAATTGACAAATGGGACCTCATAAGGTTACAGAGTTTCTGTAAGGCAAAGGACACCATCAAGAGGACAGATCGGCAACCAACAAATTGGGAAAAGATCTTCACCAATCCTACATCAGATAGAGGGCTAATATCCAATATATATAAAGAACTCAAGAAGTTAGACTCCAGAAAACCGAACAACCCTATTAAAAAATGGGGTACAGAGTTAAACAAAGAATTCTCACCTGAAGAACTTCGGATGGCGGAGAAGCATCTTAAAAAATGCTCCACTTCATTAGTCATTAGGGAAATGCAAATCAAAACAACCCTAAGATTTCATCTTACACCAGTCAGAATGGCTAAGATTAAAAATTCAGGAGACAGCAGGTGTTGGAGAGGGTGCGGAGAAAGAGGAACACTCCTCCACTGCTGGTGGGGTTGCAAATTGGTACAACCACTCTGGAAAGCAGTCTGGCGGTTCCTCCGAAAACTGGGCACCTCACTTCCAGAAGATCCTGCTATACCACTCCTGGGCATATACCCAGAGGATTCCCCACCATGTAATAAGGATACATGCTCTACTATGTTCATAGCAGCCCTATTTATAATTGCCAGATGCTGGAAAGAACCCAGGTATCCCTCAACAGAAGAGTGGATACAAAAAATGTGGTATATCTACACAATGGAGTACTATTCAGCCATTAGAAACAATGAATTCATGAAATTCTTAGGCAAATGGATGGAGCTAGAGAACATCATACTAAGTGAGGTAACCCAGACTCAAAAGGTGAATCATGGTATGCACTCACTAATAAGTGGTTATTAACCTAGAAAACTGGAATACCCAAAACATAATCCACACATCAAATGAGATACAAGAAGAAAGCAGGAGTGGTCCCTGGTTCTGGAAAGACTCAGTGAAACAGTATTTGGCAAAACCAGAACGGGGAACTGGGAAGGGGTGGGAGGGAGGACAGGGGAAGAGAAGGGGGCTTACGGGACTTTCGGGGAGGGGGGGGGCTAGAAAAGGGGAAATCATTTGAAATGTAAATAAATTATATCAAATAAAAAAAAAGACAAAAAAAAAAAAAAAAAAAAAAAAGAAACAGAGAAGGCCATTGAGGTGGCCAAGTGGACAAAGGTACTTGCCTCCACAGCTAATGGCCTGAATTTGATCTTTGGAACCCACATAGTGGAAAGAGAGACCCAACTGTCACAGTTTTCATCACACACATGTGCATACACACACATGTACACACACACACACACACACACACACACGTGCACACACATACACGTGCACACACACTCACGCATTAACTGTACAAATTCTAAAAATAATCAGAGAAAGATGCATACTGATGCTCAGCTAATTTCCTTTTATGTCCCATTTTATTTAGTCTAGAATCCATGTTCACAGGGTAGTATCAACCTCCATTTAGGGTAAGTTTCCATTCCTTACTAATACCTCTTTGGAAACACACTCAGAGACACACCATTAATGCTCTCAGTGGCTGTTTCTTAACCCAGTCAAGCTGACAATATTTAACCATCATATACATTAATACTGGCCCTATTGATAATCCATATCTATCCTATAGGCTACTACTGATCCAATTAAAGGATTTAATAATGTTTCTTGTTCTTGTATTTTATGGAAAAGTAATGAAGAATGAATATTATTTTCTTTCTAGTTATAGAACTCTTTTTTGGTCACTTTTATTGTGTTTTATTTTTTATTATTTTTCATTAGATATATTATTTATTTACATTTCAAATGTTGTCCCCTTTCCTGGCCCCTGCCCCCTGAAAATCCCATAAGCCATCTCCTCTCCACCTGTTCCCCAATCAACGGTCTCCTGCATCTTTGTCCTGGTATTCCCCTACACTGTGGCATCAAGCCTTTCCAGAACCAAGGGCCTCTCCTCCCTTTGGTATCTAACAAGGCCATCATCTGCTGCCTATGTATCTGGAGCCATGGGTAACTCCATGTGTACTCTTTGGTTGATTGTTTTGTCCCTGGGAGCTCTGGGCGTACTGGGTGACTCATATTGTTGTTCCTCCTATGGCGCTGCAAACCCCTTCATCTCCTTGGGTCCTTATCTAGGTCCTCCATTAGGGACCCTATGCTCAGGTCAATTGATTGTTGAGGGTGTCCCCTCTGTATTTCTCATGGGCTAGCAGAGCATCCCAGGTGACAGCTATAACCAGCTCCGGTCATCAAGCACTTGTGGACATCAATAATAGTGTCTGGGTTTTGTAACTGTATATGGAATGGATCCCTAGGTGGGGCAGAATCTGCTCCACCCTTTGTCTCTGTATCTTCTTCTGTGCGTATTTTGTTCCCCCTTTCTACAAAGGACCAGAGTATCCATACTTTGTTCTTCTGCCTCCTTGGGCATCATTTCATATGTGAAATGTGTCTTGGGTATTCCAAGCTTCTAGGCTAATATACACTTATCAATGAGAGCTTACCATGTGTGTTCTTTAGTGATTGGGTGACCTCACTCAGGATGATATTTTCCAGTTTCATCAGTTTCAATGAATTTTATTAATTCATTGTTTTTAATAGCTGTGTAGTATTCCATTGTGTAAATAAAACCACATTTTCTGTATCCATTCCTCCTGGGTTCTGGGACACCTGGGTTCTTTCTGGATATTATAAATAGGGCTGCTATGAACATAGTGGAGCATGTGTCCTTATTACATGCTGGGGAATCCTCTGGGTATATGCCTAGGAGTGGTATAACAGGGTCCTCCCATAGTATTATGCCCAGTTTTCTGAGAAATCGCCAAACTGATTACCAGAATGGTTGTACCAGGTTGTAATCCCACCAGCAGTGGAGGAGTGTTCCTCTTTCTCCACATCCTCACCAAACAGCACCTGCTGTCTCCTGAGTTTTTGATCTTAGTCATTCTGACTGGTATGAGGTGAAATCTCAGGGTTGTTTTGATTTGCATTTCCCTGATGACTAGGAATGTTGAACACTTCTTTAGGTGCTTCTCAGCCATTCAATATCCCTCGAGTGAAAATTCTTTGTTTAGCTCTGTACCCCATTTTTAAATAGGGTTATTTGGTTCTCTGGAGTCTAACTTCTTAAGTTCTTTGTATATATTGGATATTAGCCCTCTGTCAAGATGTAGGGTGTGTGAAGATCTTTTCCCAATTAGTTGGTTGCCATTTTGTCTGATTGACGGTGTTCTTTGCATTACAGAAACTTGGTAATTTTGAGTTCCCATTTGTCAATAGCCTAAGCTATTGGTATTCTGTTCAGGAAATTTTCCCCTGTGCCCATGTGTTCAAGGTTCTTCCAAAGTTTCTTTTCTATTAGTTTCAGTGTATCCAGTTTTATGTTGAGGTCCTTGATCCACTTGGACTTGAGCTTGGTACAAGGAAATAAGAATGGATAGGTTTGCATTCTTCTGCATGCTAGCCACCAGTTCAGCCAGCAGCTTTTTGTTGAAAAGGCTATCTTTTTTTTTCCACTGGATGGTTTTAGCTCCTTTGTCAAAGATCAAGTGACCATAGGTATGTGGGTTCATTTCTGGGTCTTCAATTCTATTCCATTGATCCTCCTGCCTGTCATTGTACCAATACCATGCAGTTTTTAACACTATTGCTCTGTAGTATTGCTTGAGGTCCAGGGTACTGATTTCCCCCAGAAGTTCTTTTACTGTTGAGAATAATTTTCACTATCCTGGGATTTTTGTTCTTCCAGATGAATTTGAAAATTGTTCTTTCTAACTCTATGAAGAATTACGTTGGAATTTTGATGGGGATTGCATTGAATCTGTAGATTGCTTTTGGCAGGGTGGCCATTTTTACTATATTAATCCTCCCAATCAACAAGCCTGGGAGATATTTCCATCTTCTGAGGTCTTCTTTGATTTCTTTCTTCAGAGACTTGAAGTTCTTGTCATACAGATCTTTTACTTGTTTGGTTAGATTCACACCAAGATATTTTATATTGTTTGTAATTATTGTAAAGGGTGTCATACCCCTAACGTTTTTCTCAGCCTGTTTATCCTTTGAATATAAGAAGGCTACTGATTATTTTGAGTTAATTTTATATCCAGTCACTTTGCTGAAGTTGTTTATCAGCTTTAGGAATTCTCTGGTGAAGTTTTTTGGGTCACTTAAGGATACTGTCACATCATCTGCAAGTAGAGATAATTTGACTACTTCCTTTCCAATTTGTATCCCTTTGACCTCCTTTTGTTGTCTAATTGCTCTAGCGAGAACTTCAAGTACTATATTGAATGGATAGGGAGAGAGTGGGCAGCTTTGTCTATTTCCCGAATTTAGTGGAATTTCTTCAAGTTTCTCTCCATTTAGTTTGATGTTGGCTACTAGTTTGGTGTATATTGCTCTTACTATGTTTAGGTATGGGCCTTGAATTCCTAATCTTTCCAAGACTTTTAACATGAAAGGATGCTGAATTTTGTCAAATGCTTTTTCAGCATCTAATGAAATATCCAAGTGTTTTTTTTTCCTTGAGTTTGTTTATGTAGTGGGTTACATTGATGGATTTCCATATATTGAACCATCCCTACATCCCTGGGATGAAGCCTACTTGATCTTGGTGAATGATCATTTTGATGTGTTCTTTGATTCAGCTGGCAAGAATTTTACTGAGTATTTTACATCAATATGCATAAGGGAAATTGGTCTGAAGTTCTCTTTCTTTGTTGGATCTTTGTGTGGTTTTGGTATCAGCATAATTGTGGCTTCATAAAATGAGTTGGGTAGTGTTCCTTCTGTTTCTATTTTGTGGAATAGTTTGAAGGGTATTGGTGTGAGCTTTTTGAAGATCTGATAAAATTCTGTACTAAAACTCTGGTCCTGTGCTTTTTTTGCTTGGGAGACTTTCAATAACTGCTTCTATTTCTGTGGGGTTATGGGACTGTTTAGATGGTCTATTTGATCCTGATTTAACTTTGGTATTTGGTATCTGTCTAGGAAATTGCCTGTTTCATCCAGATTTCCCAGTTGTGTTGAGTATAGTTTTTTTACTATATAGTAGGATCTGATGATTTTGTGAATTTCCTCAGTTTCTGTTGTTATATTTTCCTTTTCATTTCTAATTTTGTTAATTTGGATACTGTCTCTGGGCCCTCTGGTTAGTCTGGCTATGTGTCTTGCTGATTTTCTCAAACAATCAACACCTGGTTTTGTTGATTCTTTATATGGTTCTTTTTGTTTCTATTTGGCTGATTTCAGCCCTGAGTTTGATGATTTCCTGCCTTCTACTCCTCTTGGGTGTATTAGCTTCTTTCTGTTTTAGAGTTTTCAGGCGTGGTTAAGCGGCTAGTATATGCTGTCTCCAGTTTCTTTTTTGGAGGCACTCAGGACTATGAGTTTTCTTCCTAACATGTTTCCATTGTGTCCCATAAATTTGGGTATGTTGTGCTTTCATTTTCATTAAATTCTAAAAAGTCTTTGATTTCTTTCCTTATTTCTTCCTTGACCAAGGTAACATTGAGTGGAGCATCTTTTATCTTCCATATTTATGTGGGCTTTCTGTTGTTTTTCTGCTATTGAAGACCACCCTTACTCCATAGTGGTCTGTTAGTACATATGGTGTGTTGTACTATAAACATATAGTAAATATAGTTTAGTACATATGGTGTGTTAATTATTATATGATTAGGAGTTATTTCTGTTCTGGTCCAGTCTGTTTGGAGTTCTGTAGGTTTCTTGTACGTTCATGGGCATCTCTCTCTTTAGGTTAGGGAAGTTTTCCTCTATAATTTTATTGAAGATATTTACTGGCCCTTTAATTTGTAAATATTTGCTCTCTTAGGAGGCATAGGATGAGTTCGACCTTCTTATATCTGTTGAGGTTTTGAAGAAGGTACCATGGGGTGCTGAGAGGAAGGTATATTATTTTGTTTTAGGATGAACTGTTTTATACACACACACACACAGACATACACACACACACACACACACACATCTGTTAAATCCATTTGGTCTAAAACTTCAATTAATTTCACTGTGCCACTGTTTAGTTTGTGTTTCCCTGATCTGTTCATTGAGGAGAGTCGGGCATTGAAGTCACTCACAATTATTGTGTGAAGTGCAATGTGTGCTTTGAGTTTTAATAAAGTTTCTTTTATGAATGAGGGTGCCATTTCATTTGGAGCATAGATGCTCAGAATTGAGAGTTCTTCTTGGTAGATTTTTCCTTTGATGAGTATGATGTTTCCTTCCATGTCTGTTTTGATGATTTTTAGTTGAAAGTCAATTTTATCCAATATTAGAATGGCTACTCCAGATTGTTTCCTGGGACCATTTGCTTGGAAAATTGTTTTCCAGCCTTCTACTCTGAGGTAGTGTTTGTCTTGACACTGAGGTGCATTTTATGTATTCAGCAAAATGCTGAGTCCTGTTTTTGTATCCAGTCTGTTAGTCTATGTCTTTTTATTGGGGAATTGGATTCATTGATATTAAGAGATACTAAGGAATAATGATTATTGCTCCCTGTTATTTTTGATGTTAGTTTTATGTTTGAGTGGTTATCTTCTTTTGGGTTTGTTGAAAGAAGATTAATATCTTGCTTTTTCTAGGGTATAGTTGCCCTCTTTATATTGGCATTTTCAATCTATTAACCTTTTTAGGACTGGATTTGTGGACAGATATTATATAAATTTGGTTTTATCATGGAATATCTTGTTTTCTCCATCTATGGTGATTGAGAGTTTTTCTGGGTATAGTAGCCTGGGATGGCATTTATCTTCTCTTAGGGTCTGTATGCGATCTGCCCAGGATCTTCTTGCTTTCATGGTCTCTGGTGAGAAGTCTGGTGTAATTCTGATAGGTCTTCCTTTATATGTTACTTGGCCTTTTTCTCTTACTGTTTGTAATATTCTTTCTTTGTTTAGTACATATGGTGTGTTGATTATTATGTGATAGGAGCTATTTCTGTTCTGGTCCAGTCTGTTTGGAGTTCTGTAGGTTTCTTGTATGTTCATGGGCATCTCTTTCTTTAGGTTAGGGATGCTTTCCTCTATAATTTTATTGAAGATATGTACTGGCCCTTTAATTTGTAGATATTTGCTCTCTTCTATACTTGTAATCCTTAGTTTTGGTCATTGTGTCATGGATTTCCTGGATGTTTGGGGTACAAGCTTTTTGCATTATGCATTTTCTTTGGCTGTTGTGTCAATGTTTTCTATGGTATCTTCAGCACCCGAGATTCTTTCTTCTATCTCTTGTATTCTGTTGTAGATGCTTGTATCTATGACTCCTGATTTTTTCCCAAAATTTTTTATCTCCAGAGTTGTCTCTCTTTGTGATTTCATAGTTGTTTCTACTTCCATTTTAGATCCTGGATGGTTTTGTTCAGTTCCTTCACTTGTTTGTTTGTGTTTTCCTGCAGTGCTTTAAGGGATTTTTGTGTTTCCTCTTTAAGGGCTTCTGCCTGTTGATCCATATTCTACAGTATTTCTTTAAGTGATTTTTGTGTTTTCTCATTATGGGCTTCTACCTGTTGACCCATGTTCTCCTGTATTTCTGTAAGCAATTTTTGTGTTTCCTTTTAAAGGGATTCTACCTGTTGTCTCATGTTCTCCTGTACTTCCTTAAGGGAGTTATTTATGTCCTTGAAATCCTTTATCAGCATCATGAGATGTGATTTTAAATCAAGATCTTGTTTTTCTGGAGTGTTGGGGTATCCAGGACTTGCTGTTGTGGGATAACTTGGTTCAGATGTTGCCATGTTGTCTTGGTTTCTGTTGGTAATGTTCTTGCATTTGCCTTTTGCCATCTGGTTATCTCTGGTATTAGCTAGTGTTGCTGTCTCTGCCTTGGTTTATCTGTCATGCAAGCTTCTGTATCTGTGCTCCTGGGAGACCCATTCTCTCTGTGTACACTGATGTGTAGGTACTCCTGTGAGACCTGCTCTCTTGTGGTTGTATTTGGGTATGTAGCTCTGTGTCAACTCTGGGTACAGGCAGAAATCAGAAGATTCCTGTCCCAGGCTGCTCCTAGGCTCTGTGTCCTCAGGGTTTCTGGCTGTTTCCTCTGAGCAGCAGGGGTGGTCCTACCTGTGCTGTCTGGCCTCTCTGCACTCCCGAGTGGTTAGCTACCTCTGTGCATCAATTATATATGATGTGCGGTGGCAGAGGGTGGTCCCAAGCTGGAGATAGAAACAGGAGGGCTTCTGCCAGAGGGTTCTGGGTGGTGGTTCTACTTGTGCAGGCAGGCCCGTCTCTCCACACTTCTGGATGGTTAAGTTGCCTTCCTGTACCACTTGCGTATCTAATATTATTCCAATATTTTTTTTTCTTTAAGTGCTTGTTAGAATTTCTTAATGGGAACATTCAGGTATGGCTTTATTTTGTGAGATGATTCTCATTTACCAATCTGAGTCTAGTTCTGGTTCTTAACATATTTCCTATCTCTTCTTCAGTGACTTGAAAATTTATGTCCCCTCTAGGAGTGTGGTCATTCAGTCAAAACTTTCTATTTCTTGGTATAAGTTTTCTCATGGATTTAGCATATAATTAATTTAATTCTGTGGTTTGGTAGTGGTGCCTCTTCTTTCATTCTTGAGTTTGGTACTGAGTTGACTTTTTTAATATTTTCAAAGAACCAACTTTTGGTTCCACTGGTTTTCTCCAATTTTTATCTGTTTTATGTTCTTTGATTTCTACCCTATCAATTATTATTTTTTTCTGCTTCATTTTATTTACTTTGCTTTTATATTTTAATTGCTCTCGTTCACCCTACCATCTGCTATGTTTGTGTGTGTGTATATGTGTATGTGTGTATGTATTTAAGAATGAAACCCAGAGCTTCATGTATGCTAGACAAAAGCTGTACCACTGAGCTACGTATAGCTCCAGTCCTGTTTGTCTATGTCTGTAAAGTGGTGGCTAGTTTATATATCCACAATTTTTATTCTGTTAAAGTATAGGTGCATTCACCTTTAAGTCCTTCTCTCTGCAGTGTGATATCATATACATTTTAAGTTTCTATTCTGCTAAAAAGTAGTTTACAATCTCTGAAAGGATTTCTTCCTTGACCAGACTGGGCATGTGTGTATGGATATCAGAATAATTGTGGACTTCTCAAATTTTTCTTTCTTGTTGCTTTACAATTTGATTCCATTTTGACTGTAGCTCTACATTTGTTTCCAAATGGATGCCATTCTGCTGCTTTTCCCAGCCAGTACTGGGACCTCAGGGTAGCTGTGATGTTGTTCTTTCATGACTGTTTGCCTCTGAAATTGGTGTTGCTTTCGGTAATTATCCAGGCATGAAATTCTCTGAGTTCTGCCCCATATAAAGTCATTACTTTCTAGCAGGGCTCCAAACACCTATTTCTCATAGCCCACCAGAGGAAGATTATGAAACTAAGGTGAAGGAATTGAAACAGTCTCAGAAAGCCTGACTGTTTTTATAGATGTTCATTAAATCTCCATGAATAAACACTTGAATTTGTTGTATGCCATTAGTCAATTTTCAGAAGTTTTAGCTGATAATTTGATGACTTTGTCCTGTTTTATCACTACCTTTTAGAAAGAGACTTTGGCAAGCTCCTTAACCCTGCTAGAAACCTTGACAAATTTAAAATTTTTGATTCAATTAGACAGTCTAAAGATTATAGGGCTTTGAGATGGCATTTTATTGTTTTGGCAGCTGGCATTTAAACATTATTAAGCTCGTTAGGATATTTTAGAGTGAGAAAATTGGCCATAGAATTCATTGAAGAAATAATAATTATTGCCTGTTATGAGACTTTACTATGTGGCACACATTTAGCATACCTTATTTCATTCAACAGTTAAATACATTTGTAATATATTATAATTTAATTCTATATATAAGGAAACTGAAACTCTCAAGTTTTGTGCCTAAAATTTCCCAATGAATAGTTTTCAGACCTGAGCTGTAAATGCAGAAATATCTGACTGAAAATCTTTTATTCCTACACACTATTGTGCAACAGTGGGCATTACCAAATTGTGTTTCTCTTCAAGACATAGCTGCGGGTTTACAAATTAATAATTAGACCCCAAACAACTGTAGATAACTAATAGATGTAGCATTTATCTGCTTGGTATAACATTATAGGATAAAAATAAAACCTTAGCATAAATTCGTTTCTAGTGTCTACAATTTCTCCTATTGGTTAGCCAAATTACATATTATCTATGCCCCCATCTCATTTTGAAGATTTGAAGTCTCTGAAAGACTTAAGCATATATCATAAAGGGCAGATAACGTCACTCCACCCAAAATGGAAAAATACATGAATAACACATTTCAGAGTTGATAGTCTCTAAAATTTAAACTTTATTTTAATAATTGAGATGAAGCCTAGAACAGTTGCTGGCCCATAAAATGTCTCCTTTAAGAATTAAATTAGTCAGTTAACTCATTTGAATGTTGTTGTCCAGTAAAGAACTTGCATAGCTGTCTGTAAAGAAGAGAATGAACTTATGCTTTTTTATTTTTTATTCATTCATCTCAGTTCAATATATGATGAGTGTCTAATTATGTCTGATGTACATGTAAATGATTGTTGCTGAGATATTTTATTCCAAAAGAAAATGTGACTTCAAATGAAAATGGCCTAAGACAGGTAACCTTGAGGTTTTAAACTTAGAAGAAGACTTAAATCCTTTATGTCAGTTCATTTGACAGAGGGCAGGAAGATCATGATGTAGGTTTTGGGGCTTTTAAAGAAAAATATTTTTCAAAATCCTGAGTCATAATCACAATGATCTCATGCCTTCCTAATGAAAGTGGCAGATGAGGAGTGAAGGGATGATACAACTAGGAATTGTCAAGGAAGGAAAAGTCCAGCTTCTAGAGCTAAAAGCAAGCAGTATCCGATAATAAATGTAGAATGTTCTGTCTGCTAAGTTGGTATTAAATGACTATGCAGCAATAAACAATACATGAACATACATGCACATATACACACTAGAGAAAGGAAAAAAGTAAGTTTGAATTTTCCTTTTATCAAGTAACTTTTCCAACAGTATATTCCATCTGTCAGTTTGGTCCTAGTACTGAATAACAAGGACAGAGAACATTAGCCAAGGATGTGGGTAAATATCTAGGCTAATAATAGTTGTTAACAGAGTTGGTAAACTCTTTTACAAACATATTACAACTGTAAAGTCACTGAAGGAAAATAAAGGGAAAATACAAAAATACGCAAGGCTGGAGACATGACTCAACAGTTCAGTCATCTTACTGTCTCTAGCAGAGAACCTGAGTTTGGTTCTCAGAACAAGTGCTTATAGGTTTAACTCCATAGGATCCAGCACCCTCTTCTATCCTCCATAACCATGTGTTCTCACATACATACAGAGAGACACACATAATTAAAAAAGAAAAGAAAACATTTCTTTATAGGCTGAAATGACTCTTCTGAAGATTCTGTTTGTCAAGATGAAGTAACAAGTCCTGAGTCTTTCTTGCATACTGCAACCAAGAAACATAGACAAACCATAAGAAATAACAGGGCATTGTATATTAGAATATAAAGAGATATGGCCTTCAATTTCTCCCAGCTTTCAGCCATGAAGGCTACAGATGCATAAGCTCCTAGTAGTTTTCAGAATTTAATAGACACATGCAGGTGTATGGGAAGATTGTGGTAGCTAGAGGTGACATGGCAGAGTTCCAGAGAATAGAGAATCGTCCACAGAGAGGACTCCTACAACATGTAGAGGGATGCTTGGAAATAGTAACAGATAATGACAGGGTCAACATGGAAGAACCTTTGAAAACTACTACTGAGGACATGGTCTCACATTGCCACCCCTCATTAGATGAGTGCCTTCCTGTCTCTGAGCTCTGGTCAGCCTCCATGGACACTGTTCTTCTTAATGGTTCTTTCTATGTGCAGTTCACACCACTCAGGCTGCTCTGTGCCTGCCCCATCCCTCAATCTAACTTCTCTTCCATTAACAAATCTTTTAGAAAGTGACTCTCTCTCAGTATAAATGAAGTGGATTCTGGCCAAACAAGAGCCATGGAGCAGTGGAAAATTCCATGATCATCTCCCTGTTAGGGGAGATCTAAAATGTACAAACCTTCCTCTAAATATAGATTCTAGAATCAAATTAGAGGGAAACACAACCTGTACTGAGAACACGTGGGGTTTATTTTAGGATTACTAATATCCACAGTTTGGAAATGAGGCTATAGAGGCACTGGAGTAGCCACTTTCCCTGGCCAACCTACAGCACCCACATACACCAAAACTGAGATAGACATCTAGATTAGAAAGGAAAAGATATCCGTGCACACAGAAAAGGGATACATGATCATTGAGGCCCTTCCCTCTTGTGCCCTTTTGCCTATGTTATTGTGTGGAATCATCATAAAAACTGAGAGGAGAGTTTCATCACACCTGAATTGTGGACAGGAAATACAAAGCAGAAACTGGGCATTGCTAATGAGTTACTAAGGAGCTAGAGGTGGGTTTCAAAGATGATGACACCATAAACATGCCCAGACAGACATGAATTTCAGAAGCAGATGAGATGAGATGTAGAGAGATGGTGAAAGAGTGTGGCCTACATCCTGGATCCCTGACACAATTTGAAAAAAAAAACTTAGTTTTTGATAACTCTTGTTCCTATCCCAGACCCCTAACTTTATTTGCTGTTGTTATTGTTGTTTTTAAACTTGTACTTTTATGCAATTGATTGTGAAGGACATACTCTACTGTTCTGTTCTGTAGAAATTTTTTCTACATTTTTGAGGAATGGTTGTATTTTTCTGGCCATGTTCTAATAGCTTCATGGATGTCAGCCAGTGATTGACTATGATTTATTTCTTCCCCTTGCTCCTTTGCCACAAAGCTAGTTTGTACAAATTTGTACAAAACATAGCTACCCCCAGTTAGTATTCACACTATCTATGCTATACCAAGAAATTTATTTAGATGCAGGACTTCCATTATCTTGATCTTACTTAATCTTTGTTCACAAAAAGAGATGTAAATTCTTCGAACGGAAAAATTACAAAAGTGTCTCATTATTTCTTCGATTGAAAGATCAAAACATGTTTTTCTAAAACCTGAAGTCTCTGGTTAGCAGAATTTGTAATGTTCAGAAGTTCTACATTTATACAAAAGTTCTCTTTATCTGACAAGTATATTGAAGCAAGTTGAGAAAACTTCTTGGGTCCAGTTTATTGTTTCTTATAAACAACACAGAAAGACCTTGTTACTACATGCTTGTATGTTCAGGAGGCTGAAGCAGAATAGTGATGGTGAGTTAAAAACAAGCCTGAGCTACATAGCCAGATCCTACTGAGGGGAATAGGGAAGACTGAGAGTGATAAGGTTCCACCTTCTAAACCTACAAACAATGACAGTATTTTTCTGAATTTACTAATTACAATTTAAAAGGTTTATCAGAACCATGCTCCTGATTTAGATTTCAGGCAGTATTTGATAATGTATCTGTCTTGAGCTCCTGAAACCATCATGATTAGACCACAGAGCCCAGAAAATACTCAAAGTCAGTGAACTCTGGCCCTAGGTGCTGTGTGCAGGTCTCCATTTAATTCTCTTCATTCCCACAACATGTTCCATCGCATCCATGTGGAAGATGAAGCCAGGGAGATGGCTCTACAGGTAAAAGCACATGCACACACACTTAATGACCCAAGTTCCATCCCTAAAACTCATGGTGAAGGCAATGAGACTACTCCTGCAATCTGTTCTCTGACTTCCATTGGTCCACAGGAGTATTTGAGTGCCTGCAGGTAAAATAAATTCCCAGCATTGTATGTGATACTATATGCATTCCATTTGCCTCTACAGATGCCCTGTCACCTCTTCTCCTTATTATTTAAACATATCATTGGTCCCCTTACCAATCTGGGTTAAGAGTATCCTGAACAGGTAGGTAGAAAATGATGTTGATATCCCTGCCTTCCTCCTTGCAGCATTCTTTCAGACTACATGCATTCCACAGTAGATGATTCTGGCATCTGTCACATGTACATCTCTGCTTATTTATTTATTTATTCATTCATTCATTTCTGAGACAGTGTCTCACTATATAGCCCAGGCTGTCCCTGAACTCACCATTCTCCTATCTCAGCCTTCCAAGAGTTGGAATTAGATACTTGAATTCTATGGGTTCTTTTAACCACTCCATCCCTTCTCTTATCCTTCTGGGCAAAAACCACACCATTAGTTTTCTTCCCTGATACCCTTCCTACACATTTGTAAATTATTCATTTAGGAACCCTTCTTAGAAGTATAGTAATTGGAGTGTGCCATCTGTTTTTCCCTCTGGGATTTTGACTGATACCAGCTATTAAATGAAGGAGGTGGGACTGGAGCCCAGAATAAAACTGACTCCCAAGCCTTTTCTTACCATATTCATAAACACTTGACTTCCTGCCTAAGCAGGTCCAAAGAAAACACCATACCTAAAGACTAAGAAGAAGCAGAACAAAGTCCAAATGTGCTACACTTAACCCTCCTGAAATGGTTGGGTGAAGCCTGCACTTATGTAAAGAATATCACATTGATCTTAAGACTACCAGTAGAGCTGCATTCCAGTGTTTGGAATAAGACTCACAATGTCTTTAAATGCTCAATAACTTCCAATGCAGCATTTTAGTGAATTATAGCAAATGCAAATTGATTAGAAACATATGGACTTAATATATTCTCAAGGGCATGTGCTTAAACAGTAAGATTTTGTAAGTAAGTAAGATTTTGTTCAGAACATTGAAAACAAAATTTCACCATATAGATGAATCCAGACCTCTGGTGTATACTTGGTCTTTCTATGCAGATAGAAGGTTATCTTTGTTTCAAAATCGGAATTCTCAAATGAAACTAAGAGTTGAAACGCTAGTATCCAAGATCTAACCTAACTCCTCTTTAGTGGCAAAGCCACCAACATCTGTGTGTTGGTTGGTCTTCATTGTTAGCTTGACTCAATTTAAAATTATCTAGGAGACCCACTTTTTGTTGTGTCTGTGAAGGCATTTCCAGAAGTTTAATTGAAGAAGGAAGAGCCAACTTTAAATATGCACTGATGCTCCGACTGAAAAAAAAAAAAAAGGAAAGGGAGACCAGAAATGCAAGCTGAGTGCCAGCATTCCTTTCTTTCTGCTTCCGGAATACAGATGCAGTATGAGCATATGCCTCAGGGTCTCACCACCATGCCTGCCCTGACTTGAGAGACTGTATCCCATTAAGCCATAAGCCAAAATAAACCTTCTTCCTCAATTAAGGTGCAATGAGAAATTTAACTAATGCCATGAAGGTTTTTCAGTTGTTAAAATCCAATCATGTTTTGTGCACTGCACCTGGATTTAGTGACAAAAAGATGAAGGGATTCATGTTACATAAACTTGTGGCTAGGAAACGGTTCTGCAAGTCAATTCTTTGATGTCATGCACACAGAACACATTTTGTAATTACTGTCTCTAGACATAAATATGGATTCAAATTACTTCCTGTTTCTTCTAGCTACCTTTCTGTCATCACACATCAAGTTCAGAATTCACTGCACACTTTCTTGTGTATCCGAACTACAGCTTGTTGTTGGGCTTATTTTCATCTCCTGCTTTTTATATAAGAATTTCATGACATCAGAACTCTGCCTCCCGCCAGTCAGTTACAAGAGTCTCCCGCCATCTTGGATGTCGGGCGCCAGAGATATCAGACATATATAACCCAAGGCCAACATCGCGGGGGTCTAAGCCCGACGGGCGTTGGCCTGGACCCAGGCCCAGGGCTGTTGGGGGGGGGGGCAATCGGTGTGCAAACCTGGCCAGGAGGTTGTTTGCCCGGCCCGGCTCGCTCCATCATTTTGACTACAAGCCGGAGTAGCCATTCTAATAACAGATAAAATTAACTTTCAACCTAAAGTCATCAAAAGAGATACAGAAGGACACTTCTTGCTGGTCAAAGGAAAAATCCACCAAGAAGAACTTTCAATTCTGAACATCTATGCACCAAATGCAAGGGTACCCTCATTTGTAAAAGAAACTTTACTAAAGCTCAAAGCACACATTTCACCTAACACAATAATTGTGGGTGACTTCAACATTCCACTCTCCTCAATGGACCATTCAGGAAAACAAAAACTAAACAGGGACACAATAAAACTAATTGAAGCTTTGGACCAATTGCACTTGACTGATATTTATAGAGCATTTCACCCTAAAACAAAAGAATATACCTTTTTCTCAGCACCTCATGGTATCTTCTCTAAAATCGACCATATAATTGGTCACAAGACAGACCTCAACAAATTTAAAAAGATCGAACTAATCCCATGCCTCCTATCAGATCACTATGGAGTAAGAGTGGTCTTCAATGGCAACAAAAACAACAGAAAGCTCATATACACACGGAGGCTGAACAATAATCTACTCAATGACACCTTGGCCAAAGAAGAAATAAAGAAAGAAATCAGAGACTTTTTAGAATTTAATGAAAATGAAGGCACAACATACCCAAATCTTTGGGACACAATGAAATCAATGCTAAGAAGAAAACTCATAGCCCTGAGTGCCTCCAAAAAGAAAATGGAGAGAGCATACACTAGCAGCTTAATGATACACCTGAAAGCCCTGGAACAAAAAGAAGCCAAATCACCCAGGAGGAGTAGAAGACAGGAAATCATCAAACTCAGGGCTGAAATCAGTCAAGTGGAAACAAAGAGAACCATACAAAGAATCAACAAATCCAGAAGCTGGTTTTATGAGAAAATCAACAAGATAGATAGACTCTTAGCCAGACTGACCAAAGGGCAGAGAGACAGTATCCAAATTAACAAAATTAGAAATGAAAAGGGAGATATAACAACAGAAACTGAGGAAATTCGAAAAGCATTAGATCCTACTACAAAAGCCTATACTCAACACAACTCGAGAATCTGGAGGAATGGACAATTTCCTAGACAGATACCAAATACCAAAATTAAATCAGGACCAAATAGATCATCTAAACAGTCCCATAACCCCTAAAGAAATAGAAGAGGTCATAGAAATCCTTCCAACCAAAAAAAGCACAGGACCAGATGGTTTCAGTGCAGAATTCTATCACACGTTCAAAGAAGACCTAACACCAATACTCTTCAAACTATTCCACAAAATAGAAACAGAAGGAACATTACCCAATTCCTTCTGCGAAGCCACAATTACACTGATAACCAAAACCACACAAAGATCCAACAAAGAAAGACAACTTCAGATCAATTTCCCTTATGAGCATTGATGCAAAAATACTCAATAAAATTCTTGCCAACCGAATCCAAGAACACATAGAAATGATCATCCACCATGATCAAGTAGGCTTTATCCCAGGGATGCAGGGTTGGTTCAATATATAGAAATCCATCAATGCAATCCACTGCATAAACAAACTCAAAGAAAAAACCACATGGTCATTTCATTGGATGCTGAAAAAGCATTTGACAAAATTCAGCATCATTTCATGCTTAAAGTCTTGGAAAGAACAGGAATTCAAGGCCCATACCCAAACATAGTAAAAGCAATATACAGCAAACTGGTAGACAGCATTAAACTAAATGGAGAGAAACTTGAAGCAATCCCACTAAAATCAGGGACTAGAGAGGGCTGCCCACTTTCTCCTTATCTTTTCAATATTGTACTTGAGGTACTAGCTCAAGCAATTAGACAACATAAGGAGGTCAAAGGGGTACAATTTGGAAAGGAAGAAGTCAAACTATTACTATTTGCAGATAATATGATAGTCTACCTAAGTGACCCAAAAACCTCCACTAGAGAACTCCTACACCTGATAAACAACTTCAGCAAAGTGGCAGGTTATAAAATCAACTCAAGCAAATCAGTAGCCTTCCTAATCTCAAAGGATAAGCAGGCTGAGAAAAAAATTAGGGAAATGACACCCTTCACAATAGCCACAAACAGTATAAAGTACCTTGGGGTGACTCTTACCAAACATGTGAAAGATCTATATGACAAGAACTTCAAGACTCTGAAGAAGGAAATAGAAGACTTCAAAAAATGGAAAAACCTCCCACGCTCATGGATAGGCAGGATTAATATAGTTAAAATGGCCATTTTGCCACAAGCAATATACAAATTCAACACAATACCCATCAAAATCCCAACTCAATTCTTCATAGAGTTAGAAAGAGCAATTCTCAAATTCATCTGGAATAATAAAAAACCCAGGATAGCTAAAACTATTTGCAACAACAAAAGAAATTCTGGAGGAATCAGTATCCCTGACCTCAAGCAATATTACCGAGCAATAGTGTTAAAAACTGCATGGTATCTGTACAGTGACAGGCAGGTGGATCAATGGAACAGGATTGAAGATCCAGAAATGAACCCACACACCTATAGCCACTTGATCCTCGACAAAGGGGCTGAAAACATCCAATGGAAAAAAAGATAGCCTTTTCAACAAATGGTGCTGGTTCAACTGGAGGTCAGCATGCAGAAGAATGCGAATTGATCCATCCTTGTCTCCTTGTACTAAGCTCAACTCCAAATGGATCAAGGACCTCCACATAAAGCCCGATACTCTGAAGCTAATAGAAAAGAAACTGGGGAAGACCCTTGAGGACATTGGTACAGGACACCAATAGCTTATGCTCTAAGATCAAGAATTGACAAATGGGACCTCATAAAATTACAATGTTTCTGTAAAGCAAAGGACACCATCAAAAGGACAAATCGGCAACTAACAAATTGGGAAAAGATCTTCACTAACCCTACATCAGATAGAGGGCTAATATCCAATATATACAAAGAACTCAAGAAGTTAGACCCCAGAAAACCAAAGAACCCTATTAAAAATGGGGTACAGAGTTAAACAAAGAATTCTCACCTGAAGAACTTCGGATGGCGGAGAAACATCTTTTTTTTTTTAATTTTATTTTATTTTAATTTTTTTATTTACATTGCAAATGATTTCCCCTTTTCTGGGTCCCCACTCCCCGCAAGTCCCATAAGCCCTCTTCTGTCCCCCTATTCTTCCATCCACACCTTCCCACTTCCCTGTTCTGGAATTCCCCTATACTCTTGCACTGAGTCTTTCCAGAACCAGGGACCACTCCCCCATTCTTTTTGGACATCATTTAATTTGTAGATTATGACCTGGGTATTCAAAGTCTCTAGGCTAATATCCACTTATCAGTGAGTACATACCATGATTGATCTTTTGAGACTGGGTAACCTCACTTAGTATGATGTTCTCCAGCTCCATCCATTTGTCGAAGAATTTCATGAATTCATTGTTTCTAATGGCTGAATAGTACTCCATTATGTAAATATACGACATTTTTTGTATCCATTCCTCCCTTGAAGGACATCTAGGTTCTTTCCAGCTTCTGGCTACTACAAATAGGGCTGCTATGAACATAGTGGAGCATGTGTCCTTATTGCATGCTGAAGAATCCTCTGGATATATGCCCAGTAGTGGTATAACAGGGTCCTCAGGAAGTGACATGCCCAGTTTTCTGAGGAACCGCCAGACTGATTTCCAGAGTGGTTGTACCATCTTGCAATCCATCCAGCAGTGGAAGAGTGTTCCTCTTTCGCGGAGAAACATCTTAAAAAATGCTCAACTTCACTAGTCATCAGGAAAATGCAAATCAAAACAACCCTGAGATTTCACCTTACACCAGTCAGAATGGCTAAGATTAAAAACTCAGGAGACAGCAGGTGTTGGAGAGGATGTGGAGAAAGAGGAATACTCCTCCACTGCTGGTAGGGTTGCAAATTGGTACAACCACTCTGGAAATCAGTCTGACGGTTCCTCAGAAAACTGGGCACCTCACTTCCAGAAGATCCTGCTATACCACTCCTGGGCATATACCCAGAGGATTCCCCAGCATGTAATAAGGGTATATGCTCCACTATGTTCATAGCAGCCCTATTTATAATAGCCAGAAGCTGGAAAGAACCCAGGTATCCCTCAACAGAAGAATGGATGCAAAAAATGTGGTATATCTACACAATGGAGTACTATTCAGCCATTAGAAACAAAGAATTCATGAAATTCTTAGGCAAATGGATGGAGCTAGAGAACATCATACTAAGTGAGGTAACCCAGTCTCAAAAGATCAATCATGGTATGCACTCACTAATAAGTACATATTAGCCTGGTAACCTGTTATACCCAAAACATAATCCACACATCAAATGAGGTACAAGAAGAACAGAGGAGTGGCCCCTGTTCTGGAAAGCCTCAGTGTAGCAGTATAAGGCAAAACCAGAACAGGGAAGTGGGAAAGGGTGGGTAGGAGAACAGGGGGAGGGAAGAGGGCTTATGTGACTTTTGGGGAGTTGGGGACCAGAAAAAGGGGAAATCATTTGAAATGTAAATAAAAAGTATATCGAATAAAATTAAAAAAACAACAACAACAACAAAAAAAAGAATTTCACAGGCTCCCAGATTACTTTGAAACACAATTAAGTTTTCATTTAATTAATACAGTGAGCTCTCACTTTCATCTTCTTAGCATGATTTAGTAAAATACATTCTATCAATAACTTGATAATCAACTTTGTCCCAGGGCAGGGTAAAAGTATGCATGTACCTGGTCTAAATTTTAACAACCTATTTAAGAGCATCTATATGGTGCAATGTTCCATAGCAGAATTCTGTGCTGTTCCATAGCAGAATTCTTCAAGTAAAATAACCTCACTTGTGGAAGGCAGCCATTTGGGAATTCCAGAAGCTTCCCTTGCTGGTATTCTATGTTCTTCCCCTCCTCAAACTAGAGGACTAAAATTTTGTTTTGTGTTTATTTTCCTGAGTTGTATTTTTGTTTGCTTCCTTCAGCAATTTTTTATGTAGAGAAAATATATTATGTATAAATGTTGCAAAGAAAAGTAGAAAGAATCCCTGTGTTCTTTACCCAGCTTCTACTAATCTTCGCATTTGATATAAATGGGAACAATTATCATAATCAAGAATTTTGATATTGGCACAATGATGTTAAATTTAATATACTTTTATCATTTCACAACTTTCTCTAATATGTGTTTTATGTTCCAAATGTGTGTTCCAAATTTCATTGAACTGCTTCTGTGCCCTTAGCCTCCTAAAGTCTGTATCACATTCTTATCTTTTGTGAACTCCACAATTAACAACAATTGATATTTTGCATAATTTCTGCTAATTGATGTTTCTTTGAGGTTATTTTGTGACTATTTTGAAAAACATTCGTTTTGGCAAGAATGATTCCAGAAGTGTTGCTACACCCTTTTCCATTCATCATAGCAGTGGACACATGATATCTGGTGGCTTTATTACTGACAATGTAAGCCTTGATCATTTGATTCAGGTGACTTCTACTCAGTTTCTCTTTATTTATTTTTTTTTTAAGATTTATTTATTTTATGTACACTGCAGCTGTCTTCAGACACACCAGAAGAGGGCATTAGATTCCATTACAGACGGTTGTGAGCTACCATGAGGGTGCTGGGAATTGAACTCAGGACCTCTGGAGGAGCAGTCAGTGCCCTAAACCACTGAGCCATCTCCCCGGCCCTCGGTTTCTCTTTATTAACTTCCTCTTCAGTTACTGCTTTTCTTTTTGTGGTTGTTAAATTACTCGGTAGTAATACTTATAGACTATAAAAATATCCCGTTTCTCCTCTAGTTGTCACAGATTAATAGGCAACACGTGTGTTCCATATGTGTTATTTTTTTGTTGTTGTTTTTGTTACTGTCACAAAATTCCTAAGAAAAGCAACTAAGAGAAAGAAACATTTAATTTTGGCTAATAACTTGGTGTCTTGTCTTATCTTCATTAATATTACTGTTTTAATTTTCTAACCCTCACTCCTACATTTATTAACTGGAAATTCTTCTCTAAGGAAAAGTTTTCCCTTCATCCCCTATTTATTTACTATATATATTTATATCAGTCTAGACTCATAAATACTTTGTCCTGGAGCTAATGATTGAGCAAATATTAATGTTATTTACTTTATTGCTCAAATTGCTCCCACTGTGGTCATTGAAAGTTCTTTCACGTTGTTTCCTATGCTGTTTCCAGAATTCCTACATTTAAAAAATAATTTGTATTTTGTTGTGCCACATGATGCCCAAACATATCTGATGCTACAGCCCTAGAATCTATCAATTTTTCAAAGATTTCTGGTTGGTTTTAATTGGAGAATGATGTTTTGGAAAACAAGATCTAAATTTTAAGATTCATAACCACTTCTAGGTCCTCTTGGTGGGCTGAACAGGAAGTGTGTGTGTGTGTGTGTGTGTGTGTGCGCGCGCGCGCGCGCGTTTGCGCGCTCGCACATGTGTATTCCACGTGTGTTATTTTTTTGTTACTGTCACAAATTTCATAAGGAAAGCAAATAAGAGAAAGAAACATTTATTTTTGGCTAATAACTTAGGGTAAAATCCAGAGTGGCAGAAATCATTGGTGTGTGTATGGCTGTCAGAAAGTTGACACTCAACTGAGCTTTTAGTGTTTTTGTTTGCTTGCTTGTTTGTTCGTTTTAATTCAGTCCAGGATCCCAACCCATAGGATGGTTCTATGTTTCTGTCAGTGTGAATTTCTCTCCTCAGTTAAGCCTTTCTAGAAATGCCATTACAGACATCCTTAGTGTTTTTAGGTGATTTTCAATAGTCTCAAATTGATGATGAATATTAAACATTATACAACATATATACACATATACCTACTTCTCCACCATTCCTCTGAGTGCACACACACACACACACACACACACACACACCAGCCCAACAATAACCATGGATGATTTGTTATCAGGACCATCACAGATAGCAAAACTTAGTGATGATCACATGAGTTGTATAAAATGTCATAGCACTTGTGTAGAAACTACACATATCTTCCCACATGCTTAAAGTCATCTCTAAATGATGTAAGGCCTAGCAAGATAAATGCTGTGTAGATAGTTATAATACCATATAGTTATAATACCACATATTTTCCCCAAATCTTTTCAATCCACAATTGACTTCATCTATCAATGGATCCAAAAAAAAAAAAAATGAGCCAATGATATTTAAAACTCCTAAGCTTGAATTGACAGCTATGGATCTACCAATATATGATCTAAATCAGCATCATGAAGTTCATTCTAGCTTTTGCACATTGCTTATCTATTTTTCTTCAACCATGAAACCTGCATTTCCTTATCTATAAAATATATACTTACCTATTTAACACTAAAATTCATATTAAATAGTTTCAATGTTGCCAACTCATTTCATGTGAAAACTAGATTTGTTAACTAGAGTATAGTAGTGAGCTGCTTCTCGGTATCTTAGCTAAGATCAGGTGTAGAGAACAATATTGTGTAAAGTTCATTGTGATTCTGGCCTCACAGCATATGGACAAAATGTTGTTTTCCAAACTCCCTTTGGTTAATTCTCTCCTTGCCTGTGCATTTCAGCATGATTATGCTATTCATTTTTATTCCAGCTATGCTCAACTGCTTTTATTTGTATTCTATTTCAAGTTCCCACTACATCCTTGTTGATTTTTAAAGAATATATGTGACAAAATTTACTATGATTATGATTCAGGTCTGTGGGTTTTGAAAAGTGTATTGAGTGATGTGACATATAACACAGAATAATTTCATAACAAAAATTCCCCTCATACCACTACTTTTTATTATATATAGCCCCTGATCAGTCAAACCCTGAAAACCACCACTTACTGTCCTTGACCAGATTGTCATGTAAATTTAAGCAATGTAAGTATACCTTCTTTCACTTAGCAAAGTACATTTCAGTTGCAACTGCACCGGTGTTAGTAAGGAGTATAGTATGTTAATGGCTTGCTGATCCATCTGCCAAAGAAAGGATGTTGAGGGGCTTTACAGCTTGTAGAGATTAGGAATAAGCTGTTATTCATGAATAAATTTCAGTACCAAACATAACTTTTCAGTTCATAAGGACAAATAAACAAGCCTGAGATTGCTATGTATCAACTGATTGTTCAATATGATGATAGACCAACTACCAAACCATTTTTTGAAATAATAGTCCTATCTTCGATTTAATTGAATTTCAATTACTCTGAATGTTTACTAGCTCTTGATATTAGCAATATTGGGGGGAATAAATATAAGAGATATCTTATTATTGACTGAGTTTATATACAAATCATACAAGTCCCAATAAATGTAAAAATATTGACATCATGCAAATATGTTCTCTGACTACAGCAGAGTGAAGTTAGAATTCAGTTGCAAAATGAAATTTGAAGAATTATTAAATAGGTAAAAATTAAACACACTCATAAATAACCAATAGAATATAAAATAAATCACAAGGGAAAGTAAAATGTTCTTTGATGTAAAGAGTTCATATGAGTGAAATGTTCTATAAGTATCAGTCAAATCCAATTGGTCCAAAGCTTCAATTAGTTTTACTGTGTACCTGCTTAGTTTCTGTTTTCCTGATCAGTCCATTGAGGAGAGTGGATCCACACATCAAATGAGGTACAAGAAGAAAGGAGGAGTGGCCCCTGGTTCTGGAAAGACTCAGTGTAGCAGTATAGGGCAAAACCAGAACAGGGAAGTGGGAAGGGGTAGATGGGAGAACAGGGGGAGGGAAGGAGGCTTATGTGACTTTTGGGGAGTGGGGGGGGGGGGTGAAAGGGGGAAATCATTTGTAATGTAAATAAAAAATACATCGAATAAAAAATTAATAGAAAAGAGTTTATATGAATTCTTGATTAAAAAGAAATCTTTCAAGAGATAGAAGAAGGAATACTTATCAAGTCACTCCATTAACCCAATGATATCCTGATAGTAAAACTAGATAGTAAAACTAGATACCACAAGAAAAACCAATATCAGTTTTTTTCTCTTTTTTTTTATTCGATATATTTTTATTTACATTTCAAATGATTTCCCCTTTCCTAGCCCCCCCCCACTCCCCGAAAGTCCCGTAAGCCCCCTTCTCTCCCCCTGTCCTCCCACCCACCCCTTCCCACTTCCCCGTTCTGGTTTTGCTGAATACTGCTTCACTGAGTCTTTCCAGAACAAGGGGCCACCATATCAGTTTTTACTAGGCAGATACATACCAAATTTATTGCAAAAAATGTAATTGATTTATTTAACACATGAAAGTTAATTAATATAACACATCAACTGAGAAATAGACAAGATCTACACAACCATTTCATTAGATGTAGAAAACATAGTTGAAAAATTTTTTTATCATCTTTGGTGATAAAACCAAACCAATTAAGAATAAAAGGAAACCTACAAAAGGTAATAAAAGGAATCTAAGATAAGAAAAAAAAACAGGTTGAGGAGATCATTCAATGGGTAGAGTGCTTGTCATGCAAGCATGAAGACTAAAGTTTAGATCCTGAGAACCCATGAAAATGCATGCTAGGTATGACACCCAACTATAATGCCACCCTTGGAAGACAAAGACAAGGGATCTCCAAAGCAAGTTGGATAACAACACTAGCTTCATTGGCAAGGCAAGCTCTATGTTCAACTGAAAGGCCCTGCATCAATGAATAACATAGAAAAATAGCAAGGATTATTCCTGACATCAATCTTGGAATTTCACCAAATAAGTGTGCAACCACACACATGTAAGCCATCCATACACGGGTGTATACATACATGAAAATGCAAAAAGAAGTCAATATCATATGTACCTAATGACTGAATGTTTTCCCAATAAGATCAGGAGCAAGACAACAATGTCCACACTTACTGTTATTTTTTCGTCAGTATTATAATGGGGACATAAAGGAGTAAAGGGCATCTTGATAAGAAAGATAGAAGTAAAACTATGTCATTTTTTAGATAACATGATCAAAATAATAGAAAACCCAACACAATCCACTTTTTCACATGCATAGTCCAGTGTGCATATATATAAATATTAATTTGTATGAAAAGCCATAAAGATACCCACTATTTTATATACCTACTAAAAGATCTTTAAAAACAGCGAAAACCTGTAAGAACCTGTAAGTTCAATAAATTTTCAAGATAGACCAATATATAAAAATCAATCATATTTCTTTTTTTTAATTTTTTTTAATTTTCTATATTCTTTTTTTACATTCTGAATGCTTTCCCCTTTCCTGGTTCCCCCTCCCCATCAGTCTTATAAGCCCTCCTCCCTCTGCCCATTCCCCAATCACCCTCCACCCATTTCTCTGTCCAAGTACTCCCCTACAATGCTAGATCAACTCTTTTCAGAACCAGGGCGCTCTTCTTCCCTCTTCTTGTGTATCATTTGATATTGTGTCTTGAGAATTCAGAGCTTCTGGGCTAATTAATATCCATTTATCAATGATTGCATTCCATGTGTATTCTTTTGTGATTGGGTTACCTCACTTAGGATGATATTTTCCATATTCCTATATTCCTCTGAAGAAATTTTTGAAAATGAAGCTGACCAAGAGAGTTGCCAGCACAACCAACAAATTGGGAAAAGATCTTCACCAATCCTACATCAGATAGAGGGCTAATATCCAATATATATATAAAGAACTCAAGAAGTTAGACTCCAGAAAACCAAACAACCCTATTAAAAAATGGGGTACAGAGTTAAACAAAGAATTCTCACCTGAAGAACTTCGGATGGCGGAGAAGCATCTTAAAAAATGCTCAACTTCATTAGTCATTAGGGAAATGCAAATCAAAACAACACTAAGATTTCATCTTACACCAGTCAGAATGGCTAAGATTAAAAATTCAGGAGACAGCAGGTGTTGGAGAGGGTGTGGAGAAAGAGGAACACTCCTCCACTGCTGGTGGGGTTGCAAATTGGTACAACCACTCTGGAAATCAGTCTGGCGGTTCCTCCGAAAACTGGGCACCTCACTTCCAGAAGATCCTGCTATACCACTCCTGGGCATATACCCAGAAGACTCCCCACCATGTAATAAGGATACATGTTCTACTATGTTCATAGCAGCCCTATTTATAATTGCCAGATGTTGGAAAGAACCCAGGTATCCCTCAACAGAAGAGTGGATGCAAAAAATGTGGTATATTTACACAATGGAGTACTATTCAGCCATTAGAAACAACGAATTCATGAAATTCTTAGGCAAATGGATGGAGCTAGAGAATAATATCATACTCAGTGAGGTAACCCAGACTCAAAAGGTGAATCATGGTATGCACTCACTAATAAGTGGATATTAACCTAGAAAACTGGAATACCCAAAACATAATCCACACATCAAATGAGGTACAAGAAGAAAGGAGGAGTGGCCCCTGGTTCTGGAAAGACTCAGTGAAACAGTAGTCAGCAAAACCAGAACGGGGAAGTGGGAAGGGGTGGGTGGGAGGACAGGGGAAGAGAAGGGGGCTTACGGGACTTTCGGGGAGTGGGGGGGCTAGAAAAGGGGAAATCATTTGAAATGTAAATAAATTATATCGAATAAAAAAAATTTTAAAAAAATGAAAAAAAAAAAAAGAGAGAGAGTTGCCAGCAGCACGAACAGCAGTTCAGGCCCCCTACCCAAGCCCTTACCCCCCAAGTTCCCTGAAAGCATACTCAACATTAATAAACCTCACCCCATAGCCACAGCTTCAGTTCCCACCCACAACTCTGCCTGCATTCCCCTCCCAGCACCAGAGGCAACCAGGGTAAGAGTCCATGCCAAGCCCTTGCCTATCAACTCCCCTGAAAACACACCCAACAATGATAAATGGCACCCCATATGCTGTGCTTCATTTCCCGCCTCACAATACTGCTGGTAGTAGAGCTTCCAGGAGGAACTTTAGCACACAAAACTCCCCATGGAGAACCTTACTGGACCTGAAGACTCACTGGTCAGAAGAATGAAGGGAAACAGAAACCAAGGAGGGAAATAACATCCAAAAAACACCATTCAACAAATAAACTTAGAAATAAGCACCTGTCATAAAATCTGATGGCCAGAGGTCAGCAAAGTAACACAATTAACAACAGTCAGGCCAATATGGTACCACCAAAGCCCAGCTATCCTACTGCAGGAAGCACTGGACATCTAAACACAGCTGAAGCATAAGAAAATGACCTTAAATCCAATCTTTTGCAGATGATAGGGCCTTTAAAGATGAAATGAATGAGAGGATGCATAAATAAATTCTAAATTTCTTAAAGATATATAGGAAAATACAAGCAAACAAGTGAAGGAAATGAATGAAAAACTGAAACAACCTAGATGTTCCCCAAACAAATAGTAGATGAAGAAAATGGGGTATATTTACGCAATGGAATACTACTCAGCTATTAAAGGCAAAGAGATAATAAAATGTGCAGGCAAATAGATAGAACTAGAAAAGATCCTGAGTGATGTAACATAGACCCAGAAATACAAACATGGTGTGTACTCAATTATAAGTAGATATCAGGTGTAAAGTACAAGAAAAACTTGCTACAATCCACAGACCCAAAGAAGCTAAGTAAAATGGGTCCAAGAGGGAATCCCACTGGGAAAAGGAAATAGAATAAACATGGGTATGGATGGAGGGAGCGGACAGGATGGTAGAGGGGATGGGAAGAGGAACAGGAGGAATCAAGTCTGGGGATGGTAGAAGAAGACAGTACTTGTAGAGACACCTGGAATTATGGGGCATCTCTGGGAGAAGCTAGGAAACCCAGGACAATGGAAACTCCCAGGAATCTATGAGGATGACCCTAGCTAAGAGTCTAGCAACAGGAGATAGGAAGCCTCCACCAGCCATCTCCTATATGCAGGCCAGACTTCCAATAGAGGGATAGGGACACCTGCCCAGCCACAAAACCTTAAACCTACAAGTTTCCCTGGCTACAAGACATGCAGAGGTAAAAAAAAATGGAGCAGAAATTGAGGGTATGCCCAACCAAATGACATACCCAACTTAAGACCTAAGCCATGAGAGACCACATCCCTGACACTATTAATGATATTCTGCTATACTTGCAGACAGAAGTCTAGCATAACTCATCTGAAAGACTTCACCCAGCAAATGATGGAAACAGCCAAATCTTAACAGAGATTGGGGAATCCTGCAGAAAAATGGGATGAAAGATTGAAGGAGCCAGCAGGGGCAAGGACACCCCAAGAAAACCTATAGCTTCGACTAACCTGGGCCCATAGGGGCTCATAGAGACTGAATAACCAACCAGGGAGCATGCATGGGACCGACCTAGGCTCCATGTCTTGTAGCAAGGACAAATTGTGGGTCTACGGTTTTGTGGCTGGGCTGGTGTCCCCATCCCTCCATTGGAAGTCTGTCCTGGGCACAAAGATGGTTGGTGCAGGCTCCATATATCCCATTGCTAGAATCTTAGCTAGGGTCACCCTCATAAATTCCTAGGACTTTCCATTGTCCTGGGTTTCTAGCTTCTCCCAGAGATGCCCCAAAAGAAATGCAGCTTGGTCTTCAAGTGGGACCTCTAACCAGCAAGATCAGGGATTTTCCCTGTCTCTGTTGCCTGCCTTTGGCTCCCTTTCTCCTAACTGGGCTGCCTCATCTAGTCCTAATAGGATAAGATGTGCTAGTCCTACTGCAACTTGATATGCAAAGGCACATTGATATCTGTGGGAGGCCTGCCCTTTTTAGAGGAGAAAGTGATGGGGAGTAGGGGGAGGGGAGGGGGAGGGGAATGGGTGAGACTGGGAGGAGAGGAAGGATGGGAACCTGAAGTCTGAATGTAAAGTAAATTAATTAATTTAAGAAAAAAATTGAAAGTCCAAAGCTGGACTGGGTTACATAGTAGAGCCCTGACTCTAATAGTAATCATCATCATCATCATCACCATCATCATTATCATCATTATTACTGATAAGAATTATAGAAAAAAGAAAAAATATACAATGCTATGAGTAATAAAAAATAAAGGGGGAAAAAGAAAAGAAATAAGTTATGCCACTATCTCATAGTATATATGCAGTTCACCTAAAATGGATCAAAGATTTGAATTTGAAGCCAAAACTCCCCGAACGTGGAGCTAGGCTGGCAACTGATAAGCCAAGTTGATCCTGTCTCTGTCACACCCGCACTGAGTCAGAGGCAGACCCATAACCACTACCCCACTTTGTATGTGGGTTCTGAAGTTAATTCTCATACTTGTATAGCAAGTGATCTTACTTGTTGAGCTGTCTCCCCAGCACTACTAAGACTAATTTGGAGAAAATGTGATAAATCATTTATCTAATAAAGAATACACATAAAAGTCTTACATTCACTAAGAAAAAAATGGTCTCAGTTCAGTTCATTTGAAGTGTTCTTGTCTCTTTATGCCAATTCAAAATTTCCTCTTAATCTTATATGGCATTAGCTTCCTGCCTGAAGTAGCTCCTTTAACTTTTCTTACAGAGTAGCTCTCAGATGTTTTTTCCTGAGGAAGCAGTTATTTCCCCTTCATTTTTTGAAAGGTGTTATTTGTAGCTTTAGGAATACTGGGTTAAAAAGTTTGTTTACCTTGCAGCGTTTTTAAAGTGTCACTCATTGTCTCATGGTTTGCAAGGCTTCTGACAAAAATTATGCTGCAGTTCTTACCTCTTTTGTTTGTTTGTAGTGTGTCTTTTTAACTTTGGACACTGCAGAATTTTCTTTTTGTATTTTGTGTACAGCATGGTCAACATACTTTCTACCCAAACTCCAGCTAGCTTCTTTTCATAAATTAGCAAGTTGACCCAAAATCCATATAAAAACTCAAGAAACCCAGTATAGCTGAAACTATGGTACTTACATTTTACGTCTAGGTGGGCATTTAAGGAGGCTGTCATTACTGTGGTTGGTTTTATTTTTATATTTATTGTTCTTGACATTATTGGTTATGGTTTTATGCATATCTCTAACTCCTGGAAGCCAAAAGCCACTATTTCTTTACATATTTTCCCACTCTATTTTCTATATTTCTTCTGCTATTCCAGTTGTGAACTTTGTAATGGCTCTTTTAAAAATTGGCACCTATTAGTTCTACAGAGTAATGGGCTTTGTTCTGATGCTCTGATACACAAATATTTCACACTTTGATAATGTCCAACACCACTTTCTTGTTGTCAGCTATCTCCCCAGCCTCCATCCCTTTCCACTTCTCTAAGAGTTCTTCTGCTTTCTTGTCATGACTTTTAGGTTTCATAAATAAGAGAAAAATGTGACAGCTCCCCCCTTCCTGAGTCTGGCTTATTGTGTTTAAGATGATGGTCTTTACTCCCATCCATTTTCCCATAAGTAAAATTATTTCATTCTTTGTGACTGAATAATACTCCATTATATATATATAATATTTTCCTTATATTGTTTCTTTACTGATGTCCACCTAGGGTGATTCTATATCTTGACTATTGTGACTAGTGCTGAGATAGATTGCACAGGGATCTCTATAGTAAAATAACCTTGATTATTTTGAGTATATATCCCTGGGGAGGTAACCAGAAGTGGTATGGGTAGATTATATAATAGTTCTACTTTTAGTATTTTAAGGCTACAGTAATTTTCATACCCACTGAAAGTGTATAAGAATTCCATTGAAAATGACATTCTAAAAGCTTTCTACATTCCTAGACTGAAATCACTAGTTCCTCATGTAGATGGTCAAAAGCAATCCTTAACAATCTTCATAGCAGAGAACATATTTTAGCAAAAGTTACGTGTGGCTGCTGCTCTGTGCAAATGATATACAAATGGTTGTTTAAATCAGTCTGCTATAAAAACAATAGAAAAGAAGAATATGGTATTGAACACTTGAATCTAGGAAAAACTTTGTAGGAGTTCTTATCTACTCTCTAAGTCTCTAGAATCTTCACTGTGTTCTCTTCTGTGAGTTACAACTCAATAGTGAAAAGTCATAATTGGTTTTAATTATGCATTCACTGTATTTTTTCAAAAGGAGCTCTGACAAAGTTTAATTGAAGGAAAGCTTTCTTGTTTACTTCTCACCAGTCTATTCTGGAGTGCTTCTGATAATATCAGAATCACCAGGGTCAATGATAGACAGTGTGCATACTCTGTAGTATTTTCCACACACTGTGCCCAGTTCAATATTATTGCCACTGTAGTGATGAACACCGATTTTAGCCAACATGGCATAGTATTCTATTTCAGATTTTCTCAAATCTGAGCAACTGTTGGCAAAAATAACCAACTACACTTTGCCTTGTCTGATCACCTTCAGAGTCTTTTTACCCCCCACATGTACTTTCTACTTTTCATATCAAGCTGGAGTCCAGACTTGATTGACTCCAGAGACTTTTTCATCCTCTTTGCAGCCAGCATCTTCCTGCCTTGGGTGAGGGACAACCCCCAACTAAGATCACTGACAAGATGGCCAGGGGGCAAGAAAGGAAGCCATTCACTGTGTTTATATATTTAATCTATTGCATCCTCTGTTTTTTCTTTTAATTCTAAGGCAAGGATAAAAGTTACTGTTAAATAACTAATAGCAACAAGTAAAAAAGTGATGCTTGAGTGGCTATTGCATGGTGCTTTTTCCTCCATTTATAACAAGATGCCAAGTTGAATGCTGCCCTATAGCCATGGCCACCACAGCAGAAAAATATAGTGGTAGCCAGTTCTATGGTAATGGTAATAGTAATGGAGCTGTTGATACTCCTTAAAGAGTCAGAGATCCTTGTATGTTATTTCAGCTATCAGTCCCTGCTGTTGGCTGTGAGTGATCTTGAGAAATACTAGAGTTTATGTAGAAGTAAAAAGTTGATTAAGAGCAGGACTCCATGGTGAGTTTCTAAAAGGTCATCATCCATGGTGGAATGGGACTTTGTGGTGATGCAAGTGTTTGGGTGTCACCATGTTCCTATAACTAATTCCTCACCAGTACTTTGTCCACCTAATAAACTAGATGGTCTCATCAGGTTGGAATTAAATGAAATCATTCTTTGGTCTCTTGTGGGTACCCATCTGGGTTGATTGGACATCCATTTGTGTCTCCTCAGTAAAAGTGACCACAACAATAGCTTTTATCACTGTGCCTCCAGAAAGCTATAGAAAAGTAATACAATGAGGCCCAGTGAAGAGTATGAAATTGCTAATATAGGTGAAGATTTAACACTTCAGTTGGGCAGGGTCAACGAACTAGGTATGGGACCATTCTCGTAAGCTGTTCTTAAAAGATAGCAAGAATACACAGTCCTTTAATGAGATAATGTTCCTTTCCTTCCAAGAATGCCTACCCATTAGAACAGTCCCTACCAGTTGTCCTGCTACACGATTAAGCTGGAGCTGTCCACCTTTCCTACTCAAAAAATTGTAACTATCCCCTTTTTCTTTTGTTGTGTATGCTATCAGAACCGAAATATGCTTTTTCTGGTACTTTGGGTACCTTTTTTTTTTCTCCAATCACCTCTGCCATGTTTTGGTTTGGTTTTGGTTTTTAGGAACATGGTTTATCTGTGTAGTTCTGTATGTCCTGGAACTCACTCTGTAGAGCAAGGCTGGCCTCTGTCTCCTGAGTGCTAGGGTTAAAGGCATGCACCACCACACATGGCTCAAATGGTATTTCCAAAGCATTAATAAAAACACTATATATTTTTAAAAGAGAAATGTTAGGTCCTTAGATCTTTTCTGTCCTTTATACATACATACTTTTTAATGTCTGTCATTTTAAAACCACCCATCAGCAAGTATCCTGTGAGTACTTAAGCTTTCAGAGATACTCTGGGATATTATCTGGAAAAAAAAGTATGCTATGATGGTGTTCAACATCTCAAGCACAACATAATTAACTTTACATAGTTCATAGTTCCAACTTTGACCTGTGCTATATCTCTTTTGATGAGTTCACATTTTTGGGTCATTAGCATTAGCTGTATTCCCACTGGCTCAGTAATTTTCCACAGAACTCTATGTCAAAAGAAAAAATTAACAATTACTATTTGCTAAGTAGTTAAATCTAGACAACTTAATATATATGTGTGTTCTATCAACAAGTAGTCATTTGAAAAGTAATATCCATACATTCAAAAATAATGTTTTATTTCATTCTTAGATATGCATAATTACTTTCTAATTGCTATATGCTTATATCAGGTAATATACAACAACTCAAATTGGAGAACTGGACTGAATATCACCATCATAATTTCTTGTCTCACAGTGATTTCTGCATATTTTTTGTTCTTTTTGTTTGCTTCTGTATTGTTTTGCTTGTTTGTTAGCTGTTTATGACAGCTAATCCCCAAAAACTCCACCTCTAAGAAGAAAAAAAGGAAATAGACAAAGATAAAGGAAAGTAAAGAAATATCTTGGCAAAAAAAAGGGCTTGGTAAAGAGATCTTGAGAAGTGGCCAACTTTAGATGAAGTTACATCAAATTATTTGGATAGTATTTTTGACCACATGGTAAGGCTAATACAAGAAAATTCAATGCAGAGTGGCATGTAGGGGACTAAGCTAAACACTAGAACTATTCAACAAGGACATTTTTACCAGTGAGTTAAGACTGTGCAGGCATTAAGAAGACTTGGAACACCATGTCAGTTTTTCAAGATTGGGAGAGCCAGATAGGAGAGGGGTACACACACATTCCAGGAATGAGAAGCAACATGCTCAAGGGGGGAAAGGGAGGAAACAGAAGGTGATATGTGAAGGTTGCAAGCAAAGCATGAGCCAGCTGGAGCAGAGCATTTGGGCAAAAGAAGAGACAAGGTCTAGAGTATTGCTATTTAGGTTAGTTAGGGTTAGGAAGCAGATATGAGACAGAACAACTTCGGGGCCAGTGAGATGGCTCAGAGAGGAAAGTGCTTGCTGTAGGGCTCTGACAATAGGAGTTTTTTCCCCAAGAACTCATACAGAGAACTGACTCCACAAAGTGGTCCTCTGACCCTGACATGTGTGTCAGGGCACTTGTATATCTCCAGTTCTCACATCATACACATAGAATTAACACTAGTTTGGTTTTTAGGGAGAACTTTTAAGTCCTCTGTGCCTGATGTATACAGTCATGGAGCAAGAAACTTTGACATAACCTTGTCTTTTCCCTGATCAGTTTTAGAGTTAAGTGGTTATTCCAGTACTCTCCTAGACACAGAATAGTACTGGCAATTTCAGTTACTCCTCCTTCCTCCTGACTCTACTCCCTGCCAGGCTTGCTCATTCTGTTCTGGTGAAGCCACCTATCAACCAGGAGAAGCCAGAGAATGGCATGTTTCAGAGACAGATCAGGAGGCATGTGAAAATTCTCAAGAATGACTTCACCCATAAAACTACTATGAAAAGACAGGGAAGAAACCACAAAATCACCTAAAGATACTCACCAAATTGTCCAGACTCCCTTCCATGATCTTGAACGGCTAAACACATGTTGAGCCACACATTCAGCCTGAAAATGCCAGTACCTTCTTGCATACTATGGATTATTTCAATAGTAAGGAACTCTGGTTTCATCTCCTATGATAAATAAGATCAGTGATCTCAACTACTGGGCAACAAATGTCATCTGCCTTTCTTCTGTTCTTTGTGCTGCTTTCAACGTTAGCAGAGAGTGATGTTTCTAAAGAGGCTGGACAGCTTTGCCTCCCCCTTGGTTGAAGAGGAGCATAGTCTTAAGCCATTCAGACAGCTGAGACAAAACATCACAGGTACCTGCACACATTTGTATTTCACAGTCTAGAGACCGGGAAGTGCAAAGTCAATACAAAAGGAGAGTCCATAGCTAAAGAGATGTATCTCATAGTCGGGCCTTTGTATCACACCATCACACAGTATAAGGAGACAGGGGAGATCTCTGAAGTATCTTTAGGGAGGACATTGTATTATTAGTCAGGAGTCTCTGGAGGGAATCAACTGATAGACTGACTATATTTAAATATAGTTAATAAAAGGATTTATTAAATAATCTAAAATAATATGATTGAAATAGTACAACAGCAGCTCTGGAACACAGAAACTGAGAAATTAATAGTTGCTCCATTCTCAAGGCTGGATGCCATCGCAGTCCCTAAATGGTATCAAATGGTCCCTAAATGGAGGGTTCCTAGAAAATTCCTTAGTTAATGAAGGAGGCCTGGAAATGCTAGTTCAGATATCAACCCAGAAAAAAATCTTTTTCTATCCTAATTTCAAATGTCTAGCATCCAGATCTGTGAGAACATTTTGTTTCTGAGCACTAACTTTATAGTAACTTACAGCAAACCAAAAAGACAGAGATAGATATCAAAATATGTAAACAGGAAAGTGGTCAGATTGAGTTTCACAAGCCAGCTCAGATGAATTTGTGCATCTTAACTTACGATAATGTGATTTGAGAAATAATTAAAGTGTCCAGAATGATAGTGTCTCAGTCAAAGTTCCGAATTTCACTCAGCTGGTACAGATCACAGTACACCTCAGCATGAGAGATAACTCCTCTCAGCTGAAGCAGGAAGAAGGAATCAGGAGCAGATGACATTGGTCTTTTTCCAGGTTTTAATTTTCTTTGCCTTGAAATTCCCTGAAACTTGTACTCAGAAAGGTTGGGATAATTTATGTTTTAGGCCACTTTCTAGGGATCATTACTGAAATCTCACTTTGGCCTCAGAGAGAAAACTACTTTCAAAAACTGTCATAATAAGCCTTCACAATTGGAAATCTGTTTGGCAGTTCCTCAGAAAACTTTATATAGTACTACCTGAGGACCCAGCTATACCACTCCTGGGCATATACCCAGAAGATGTTCCAACATGTAATAAGGACACATGCTCCACTATGTTCATAGCTGCCTTATTTATACTGCCCAAAAACTGGAAAGAAACCAGATGGCCCTCAACAGAGGAATGGATACAGAAAATGTGGTACATTTACACAATGGAGTACTGCTCAGCTATTAAAAAACAGTGAACACAAGAAACTCTTAGGCAAATGGATAGAACTAGAAAAGATCATCCTCCCTCTTTGCTCTCCGCTCTCCCACATACTCTCACCTCTCTGCCCCTTGGGCTCTCCCCCCTTCACGTGGTCATGGCTGGCCTCCACTCCACTTCTCTACTCTCTCTCTCTCTCTCTCTCTCTCTCTCTCTCTCTCTCTGCCTTTCTCTACCACTAACTCCCATCCTCTACTCTGAATAAACTCTATTCTATACCATGCCAAAAAAACAAAAGAAAAGATCATCCTAAGTGAGGTAACCCAATCACAAAAGAACACACATGGTATGTACTCACTGATAAGTGGATATTAGCCCTGAATCTTGCTTGGAATACCCAAGATACAACTCACAGACCACATGAAGCTCAAGAAGCAGGAAGACCAAAGTGTGGATGTTTTGGTCCTTCTTAGAAGGGGGATCAAATTACCCATGGGAGGAGATACAAAGACAAAGTGTAGAGCAGAGACTGAAGGAAAGGCCATCCAGGGACTGCCCCACCTGAAGATCCATGCCATATACAGTTACCAAACCCAGACGCTTTTGTGGATGCCAACAAGTACTTGCTGACAGGAACCTGATATAGCTGTCTCCTGAGCGGTTCTGCCAGTACCTGACAAATACAAAACTTAATGTGGATGCTCTCAGCCAACCTTGGACTGAGCACCATGTCCCCAATTGAGAAGCTAGAGAAAAGACCCAAAGAGATGAAGAGTTTGCAGCCCTATAGAAGAAACAACAATATGAACGAACCAGTACCCCCAGAGCTCCCAGGGACTAAACCACCAACTAAAGAGTACACATGTAGGGACCCATGGCTCCAGCTGCATAAGTAGCAGAGGATGGACTTGTCAGACATTAAAGAGAGGAGAGGCCCTTGGTCCTGTGAAGGATTGATGCCCTGGTATAGGGAAATGCCAGGACAGGGAAGTGGGAGTGGGTGGGTTGGAGAGCAGGGGGAGGAGATATGGGATAGAGGGTTTTCAGAGAGGAAACAAGGAAAGGGGATAACATTTGAAATGTAAATAAAGAAAATATCTAATTAAAAATTGTCTGTAAGCCATTTATTTTCAGTAAAAGATCAGGGAATTGGAAATAGAATGGTGCATCAATGAAGAACAAAGAGGAGGAAAAGACCTATTGAAAGAAAACAAGGTGTGATTGCTATTCTTGGTTTCCTACTTGTCTACATCTGGAATTAACTAAAACCCCAAAATAGGGAGGGTACACCTGTGAGAAATGTTTGCTTAATTTGATGTAGGAAAATAATTTCTAATTCAGATCTTTGAGACTGGAAGACACACCTTTAATCCAAATCTTTGAGGTGGGAAGACCACCCTCTCTAATTTGGGCCACTTGCCTTCTGCTGCAAACCTATATAAGACATGGCAGAAGGAAGCTTTCACTCTTGCCTGCTTGCTCTCACTTTTCTAGCAAGTGGATTCCTTTACAGGCAGTAGAGCCTACTTCTTTGGTATTCTAGCATGTGTGTGTGTGTGTGTGTGTGTGTGTGTGTGTGTGTGTGTGTGTGTGTATGCATACAGATACCTATACATAAGTATACACACACACACACACACACACATATATATATATATATATATATATATATATATATATATATATATATATATATATATATATTTACAAGTTTCCCAGCTAAGCTGAAGCTTTGACCAAAACCAAAGTCATATGGCCCTTTGTACCTCTTGGCCTATACCAACTCCATCTCTACTTTGGTTTGGGCTAATTTTAAGATGCTCCCCAATTCAAAAATTATCCGTAGAATAAAGCCTTTGACATCCTAGTCTTTTTAAGTATTTTTAAACCATTTGATTTGAATGAGATAGAGACAAGTCTTAGATCCTTTTGAAGTTTCAGAGGACAGAGTATGATGAACAACCCTTGCTTCCTACTTCCCTGGGGACTGCTTTGGACTAGAGGCAATTCTTCCTCCTGATCTGTTCTGCTGTGTTTCCTTAAGGCAAAAATTTCAGGCTTTGATTCTTCAAATGTGTTAACAAACCTATTGTTTAATAGGTCACTGCATTTATATTCTTACTTCTGTCTGGGATTCTTTGGGCAATCTGAAAATCCACTGGTAGCCTTAAGGTAGTGTGAGTAAACTATGTCTGAACTATAGGCAGACCTATTTGTGCCTTTTCACAATGTTAAGGTTTACTAACAATACATTCACAATATCAATTTAATTCACTTTAATTCAACAAGTCATACTAACTTTTCTTGGTTATTGTATTAGTGACTTTTCTTGTTGTTGTAACAAAATACCTAACAAAAGCAAAAGGCTTATTTTGGCTTGCTGTTTGAGGGAAGAGTCTATCATAGTGGCAAAGGCTAAGAACCAGGAACTTGAGACTGCTGGTCTTATCTCATGCACAGTCAGGAAGCAGAAACAGATGGATGCTGGTACTCAGCTTCCTTTCCCATTTTTATTCAGTCTGTCTCATGGGATGGTGTGTCCGTATTCAAGGTAGGTCTTCCTCCCACCGTAATCAATCCAATTTAGAAACTTTCTCAAAGATCTGCTCAGAGTTTTGTCTCCTAGGTGATTCTAGGTCTCATTAAGTTGAAAATTATCATTAATTAGTTGTTACAGCTTTTGATAATCACAGGCCCTTTAATTACAGTCTTAATTTCCATTATTAACATCAGATTGTAGTATAACATTTACATATGAAATATAAGCACAGAATGGCTGAAAGGAGTTAGAGTAGCTGTTAGGTTCACAGAGACCTTGCGAAATGCAAGAAGCAGAATTAATAGAAATTCAGTCATGTATTTGATTAGCTATTAACCTAATAAACAAGCCACAGTGATCACCCAGTCACTGATCAAGGTGCAGAGCTTATTCAAGAGACAGAGTTTGTTTAACGTGTGGAGTTGTTCCCGGGTTTACAAGGACCAAATGAATAGCAAAATGAGTGAATTGGAGCAAACTAGGGAATCACACTGAGCTGAAGTCCTGGAGGAAGAATTAGGAGATTATGGCCTGCTGATACCATAATACATGCAACTGAAAAGTCTGAGGACCTGATTGTCAGTGGATATCTTAGTGCTCCATCCAGGTAGTACATTGCATCATTCAATGGATTACTATGCTCTGTAAGTTTCCAGAACTTGATTTCCTTGACACCATTTTGAAATTCTCACATACTATGTCTTCCTGATAAGTGGTAAAGTTTATCAATATAAATAAACTATTTATCAGTTTGTGCTTCATAGTTCAGGTTGGACAGATGGTAGCTGTTCATTTGAATAAACAAGATATAGAGCAAAATGCTGTTATATAAAATGGTGTATGATGTTGGATATAATGTATAAAACTTGTGTACGGTATAGCCTATAAACCAATGTTCTGCTTAATATAGTGTAAATGAGAGCACAACTGAGTCTGATCTCCAGAGATTAGACAAAGTGCTTCGCCATGTTTTTATCTTGGGCCTCTTTGATTCTGGAAAACACAATTTACCCAGCTTCATTCACAAATGATACTCTTCTACTAAGCACAAGCTCTGTCACTGTGTTTCTAACTGCTAAGACCCTCTGTAAGTGGTGGAACTTTAAGAAGAGTGAACTCTAATGGGTTGGGGTACTTTGGGACAAATTAGTCAAAGCTTCAATATTTGCATTGTGCCTTAAAACAAAAGAAGATAAAATAGCTAAGGTGGATGGCTTTCTTAATTAGTACAAAAGAAGTCAATGGAATAAAAAAAAAAAAAACCAAAGATTTGAATCCATGCAAATCTCTTAAACTTCAGTCTTTTCCCTCCACAAAGACTTCTCTCACTCTGCTTCTGGCACTTTCAACCCCAGTTCTTTTTAGTCTGTCAGATTTCCTGATCTTCCCCTCTGTTTCTTCAGTCTTCATCCTGGTCCTCACCTCCACTTCAACTTTAGAACTTGAACATCTTTTTGCCTCTCACCAGGTAGTTCTTAATCTAAACTCATTATCTCAATCATAAGTTACTCTCAAACTGAAACTCTGGTTTCAGACTGAAGTCTACACCGCGGCCAAAGATTTCCCAACTACTCAAAAAGATATTTATTGGATCACTGGAGATGACTATAGGGCTTAGTTTCTTGATTTAAAAACTATTTAGCACATTTTTAAAGTAAGATCAGGGAACCCCAGGACTTGGTTTGAAATGGGAAGCTAGTCAACATAGTATGTTTTTAATCTAATCCCCACAGAAACAATACCTCTTTCAGATAGTACTAAAGCCCCTGAAATGAGAGGTGGTTTTGTTATTTATTTTATGTGTGTTTTATCCTCACATATGTAATATACTACATACATGCCTGGTACTCATGAAGGTCAGAAACATCAATGCACTCAATTCCCCAATAAAAAGACATAGACTAACAGACTGGATACATAAACAGGACCCAGCATTTTGCTGCATACAGGAAACACACCTCAGTGTCAAAGACAAAAACTACCTTAGAGTAAAAGGCTGGAAGACAATTCTACAAGCAAATGGTCTCAGGCAAAAAGCCAGAGTAGCTATTCTACCATCAGATAAAATTGACTTTCAACCTAAAGTCATCAAAAGAGACATGGAGGGACACTTCTTGCTGGTCAAAGGAAAAATCCACCAAGAAGAACTCTCAATTCTGAACATCTATGCTCCAAATTCAAGGGCACCCTCATTCATAAAAGAAACTTATATAAAGCTCAAAGCAGACATGGCACCTAACACAATAAATGTGGGTGACTTCAACAGCCCACTCTCCTCAATGGACCAATCAGGAAAACAGAAACTAAACAGGGACACAGTGAAACTAATTGAAGCTTTGGAACAATTGGATTTAATATATATATATACATATGTGTGTGTGTGTGTGTGTGTGTGTGTGTTAGAGAGAGAGAGAGAACATTCCATCCTAAAGCAAAAGAATATACCTTTTTCTCAGCACCTCATGGTACCTTCTCCAAAATTGATCATATAATTGGTCACAAGACAGACCTCAACAAATATAAGAAGATCAAACTAATCCCATGTCGCCTATCTGATCACTATGGAGTAAAAGTGGTCTTCAATAGCAACAAAAATAACTGAAAACCCACATACACATGGAAGCTGAACAACATTCTACTCAATGATACCTTGGTCAAGGAAGAAATAAAGAAAGAAATCAAAGACTTTTTAGAATTAAATGGGTCCTCATAAAATTACAAAGTTTCTGTAAGGCAAAGGACACTGTCCAAAGGACAAAACAGCAACCAACAGATTGGAAAAGGATCTTCACCAACCCTAAATCTGACAGAGGGCTAATATCCAATATATACAAAGAACTCAAGAAGTTAGACCCCAGAGAACCAAATAACCCTATTAAAAAATGAGGTACAGAGCCGGGCAGTGATGGGGCACGCCTATAATCCCAGCACTCTGGAAGGCAGAGGCAGGCGGTTTTCTGAGTTTGAGGCGAGCCTGGTCTACAGAGTGAGTTCCAGGACAGCCAGGGCTATACAGAGAAACCCTGTCTCAGAAAAAAAAAAAAAAAAAAAAACAAAAAAAAAAAAATGAGGTACAGAGCCAAACAAAGAATTTTTACCTGAAGAACTTGAGATGGCTGAAAAACACCTTAAGAAATGTTCAACATCATTAATCATTTGAGAAATACAAATCAAAACAACCCTGAGATTTCACCTCACATCAGTCAGAATGGCTAAGATTAAAAACTCAGGAGACAGCAAGTGTTGGTGAGGATGTAGAGAAAGAGGAACACTCCTCCACTGCTGGTGGGGTTGCAAGCTGGTAAAACAACTCTGGAAATCAGTCTGGCAGTTCCTCTGAAAACTTGGCATGACACTTCCGGATGACCCTGTTATGCCACTCCTGGGCATATACCCAGAGGATTCCCTGGTATGCAATAAGGACACATGTTCCACTATGTTCATAGCAGCCTTGTTTATAATAGCCAGAAGCCGGAAAGAACCCAGATGCTCCTCAATGGAGGAATGGATACAGAAAATCTGGTATATTTACACAATGGAATACTACTCAGCAATTAAAAACAATGAATTCATGAAATTCTTAGGCAAATTGATGGAACTGGAAAATATCATCCTAGGTGAGGTAATCCAATCACAAAAGAATACACATGGAATGCAATCACTGATAAGGGGATATTAATTAGCCCAGAAGCTCTGAATTCTCAAGACACAATTAGCATAGCAAATGACATCCAAGATGAGGGAAAGAGATGGCCCTGGTTCTGAAAAGACATGATCCAGCATTGTAGCAGAGTACCAGGACAGAGAAATGGGAGGGGGCTGATTGGGAAATGGGCGGAGGGAAGAGGGCTTATGAGACTGATGGGGATGCGGGCACCAGGAAAGGGGAAAGCATTCGGAATGTAAACAAAGAATATATAAAATTTCAAAAAAAATTAAATATCATAAACAAGAAAGAAAGAAAGAAAGAAAGAAAGAAAGAAAGAAAGAAAGAAAGAAAGAAAGAAAGAAAGAAAGAAAGAAAGAAAGAAGGAAAGAAGGAAAGAAACAGATAAGACACAAGCCATCTGCAGGTGATAACCAGGAAGCCTACTAGCCTGATCTCATATTCGCAGACAGAGGCCTCCACTATGGGACCTTCATGGGACCTAGGCACCTTTGAGAACCTGAATTAGAGTGTGAGCCAGATAAAGCCTTGGTTTGGGCCTTTGGCTTCAGTGGTCAGAACCTGTGATTCTTGTCAATATGGGCACAAGCATACTTCAAAACCTTGGGGTAAACAATGAAGAAGGCAAATAGATGGAACTTGAGGTTGATATATTCTAGGATCTTGACCTAAACATTTTTTGAACTTTACAAGAACCTAAATAGCCTCAGCTCTTATATTCATGTTTTTCATATTGTTTGCCTGCTTCTTCTTCACAAAATTTATGACTGTGAGACCTCTTCAGAAATGGTTAGTATAATATGGTTCTTAGACTTAGCTGTGTCTACATCATAATGGTTGGTCCCAAAAATGCTTGAAAAAGGACAGGGATAAAATCCTTCCATTTTGTGAGAGCCTTTCACCATGTAAGGCAGGGTAAGCTTAGACTCCCTGTGTAGCACAGTCTTACCTGAAAATCTCCATCCTCTTGCTTTCACCTCTCGAGTGCTAAGACTACAGGCACACACTTATACTCAACTTTGGTTTGCAACTTCTGAGTCTTCATATCCCCATGGCATAACCCTCAGGTGTCAGTCACAACAGCACTTCCTACCTTTGCTTTGCTACTTATATTTTACATCTCTATTTTCCCCATTTCTTTCCTTTTTCTTCCTCAATAGCTACATTATTTTTTCTGGCTTAGACTTATGAGGCTAATGTCACCTATAATTGTTGACTTTATCCAATAGTCCCCTACTCTTTTCCCATTCATTCTTTCTACCCTAGTTTTTTATTTGTTTGTTTCTTTGGGGTTTTTTTTCTTTTTTGCTTGTTTGTTTGTTTGTTTGGTTGGTTGGTTGGTAGGTTGTTTGGTTGGTTGGTTTCTTATTATTTGGGGATTTGTGTGTTTTTCTTTTTGTTTGTGTGTTGTTTGTTTTGGAGTTGGGTCTTTGCTATGCATTTCAGTCTGCCTTGAGGTAGCAATGGTCTTACTTCATTCAGCCTTCTCAGTGCTGGGATTATATGTCTGCCTCTCCAAGCCTAACATATCCTTCCCACCACCCCATCCCCTTTTGACTTAGAGTCTCACTCTGTAGACTTGGCTAGAACTTACTGTGCAGACCAAGCTGACCTCAAACTCATAGAGATCCACCTGCCTCTACCACTTGGGTGCTGAGATCAAAGGTATGTACCCCAACCCTAGCCACTACTTCTAAACAAATAGCTCTTCCCTACTCATATCTACCGTGACTATCCCAATCTGTACCAAGGTCCTACCCAACACATATCATGTATTATCACATCCTAACTATAGCCTGGGGCATTTTCAAAAGGAATATTTGTTTCCAATGTTTCATTCATTGACGAGATCTGTTGTAATGAAACCTTATCAGAGGTTTAAGAAGTGAATGTCGCCAGGCCAGTTTCAGAGAGGGGGCACTACACTGATAATATATGACATTTTTTTTTACTTCAAACCTTACTAGGTACTCCCCCTTCATAAATGTGTATCCTCTGATATTTATTTCACCCATTGGAATTTAATGTAGATCTTTAGGTCAGGAGTCAACCTTCTTACAAAGCAGAGGAATCAACTACCTCTGCAAATATACATTCTTAGCAAGTGATAAGATGGAGGTGGCAAACAATCTTAGTTTGAATTCTATATTCTAGTTTTCATGAAAAAGGAATCCTGTGGTTTTCTGGAAATAACTTTTATGCAATGCTCATGTTTTCTAAAATGTCACTTGTCACCTGTACTACCAACAGCATCTCCAAAAATAGCCAAATATTTTCTTGAGAAATGCTGGGAAGCAAGAGCCACTTGTCTATCCTGGCCATGTAGGAGATCTGCTCTTGCATTCATCTGTGATCATTAGTGGAGTACATCCCTTCAAAGCTGTTGAATATATTTTTAATTGAATCAACACAACTGTGAAGGCAAGTAATACATTTGCTTAGTGAATAATATTTCCTTGCTTTTTGGAATTATGTGACTGTGATGATTTGTATATGCTTGGCACAGGAAGTGGCACTATTAAAAGGTATGGCCCTGTTGAAGTGGATGTGGCCTTGTTGAAATAGGTGTGTCACTCTGGGTATGAGCTTTAAGACCCTCATCCTAACTGCCTGGAAGCAGTATTCTGCTAGCAGCCTTCAGATAAATATGTAGAACTCTCAGCTCCCCCTGTACTATGCCTGCCTGGATGCTGTCATGTTCCCACCATGATGATAATCAATTGAACATCTGAACCTGTAAGTCAGCCTCAGTTAAATGCTATCCTTATAAGAATTGCCTTGGTCATGGTGTCTCTTTACATTGTACAAACCTAACTAAGACAGTGACATTTTTGAGTAGTTAGGAAAGATCTCTTTCCATAAATATCCTAATACAGTTATAGTTGTTAGGCCAGTCCTGTTCTAAAGGTCAGTTGTTTTCCCTCTGATAGGATTACCCTATATGAATATGTCTAACCAAGACTAGGGTCTTCATAGATGACCCAATCTGTGATTAATGACAGAAGACCAAGAATCCCATGAACTGTTCTTTCAATCTCCTGAGGGAGCCTTGCCGACTGAGATTTTGAATCTTACACATCTTGTAATTTTGTTTTATCTGCAGTTGATCTACTTCTAATTTTGATCTTTGAGGTAGAAAGACACATATTTAATTTGAGTTTGTCAAGTTTATGGTTCATCCTACAAGAGGAGGAACCATAAAAGAATAAAAGATATCTTGTGTATAATGAATCTCTTTGTGTGTGTGTGTGTGTGTGTGCGTGTGCAGGTATGTATGAATACTATAAATATATATACTCTCTCTCTCTCTCTCTCTCTCTCTCTCTCTCTCTCTCTCTCTGTGTGTGTGTGTGTGTGTGTGTGTGTGTGATTTAGGATTTATTAGAATGACTTAGAAGCTATGGTCCAGATATTCCAACAATGTCTAGCTATGAGCAGCAGGTTCAGGAATCCAGTAGTTGCTTAGTCTACCAGGTTGGGTGTTTCAGCTGGTCTTCAGTATACACTGGAATCCCAAAGAAGTAGGCTCAGATGCCAGTGAAGAAATAGACTTGCCATCAAGGTAAGAACAAGCAGGAAGAAAGCAAACGCTTCCTTCTTCCATGTCCTTATATTGGCTTCCAGCAAAATGCATGACCCAGATTAGAGGTGGGTTTTTTTAACCTCAAATATCTGGATTAAAGGTGTGTCTTCCAACTTCAAGATCTGAATTAAAGATGTGTCTTTCTACCTCAAAGATCAAAATTAGAAGTAGATCAACTGCAGATTAACTGCATTTCAGTTAAGCAAAAATCCCTCACAGGTGTGTATATCATTACTAATTTCCAAATGAAAACAATAACCAGGTCATCATAATGACTTATAAACATAATATAACTATCGCACATACAATTGGAAATGCATTATATATTTAGTCAGGTCATAATTATGCCTAAAAATATATAACTATCCATTCTACAACCCCAAACACATTATAAATTTTGAATAGATGACAGTGTCATTGGAGGAATATTCTTTTAGTATCTCAAACTTAAATATTATAACCACTTATATATCCAACTTATACAATCTAGGACTAGGGAAATAATCATAGGATATGTTTGGGAACACACTGAGCCTACTGTGAGTCAGAATTCAGCCAAAATTCTATTCATCACCTGACCTTCATAAACTTCTACTTTAACTACAGGGCCACAATGTTTCTTAGAATCTCCCAGAATCAGCATTAACTTAGAACCAGTATCCAACAGACCTTAGGAAGTCTGATTGCTGACTTTCATCCATTATATAATTGCCCTTCTAAAAGTCCACCAGTCCCTGGAGGGAAGCACTTGGAAGAGGCTAACAGTCAAATGTTTATATATTTGTTCCTGCCTTTATGGACTCTCCTTTCTCAAGGAAACCTGGCCTTCCCTTCATTCAAGGGTTTGTGGGTCTGCACACTAGCTCAAGTCTGGGAATTGATTCATGGGCCAAGATTGACTTTTTTTTTTTCATGTGTTTGAAAAGTTTTCTCACTTATATAGATCAAACAAATTTCAGTAGGTTTTTTTATCAATTTTATGCCTGGAAACACCAAAAGTCCAAACAAGTCATGTCACTATAAAATTCATGTTGCCTGTGCTGACCATTATGGGTTAGGCGGCCATTATGGACATTGTTTTATCTGTGCTTCCCATTACAATAGCCATGATCATCTTGCCTTTGGAAATTGGTGCTGCCACTTGGCCCCTGCTACTATAGGGACAAATTAAACCCATTTCTACTGGCACAAGGATAATGGGTTGTTGCTATGGCAGACCTGACTATTCTGTGAAGGGGGACTATGGAAGGATTTGGAACTTTGGACTAGAAGAGGCTTGAGAGCTCAGTGGGATATTCTGTCAGAGCCTTGAAGATGAGAATGTTGAGAGCTGTTCAGACCTGTACTTCTGAATTGTGAAGTTTCAGAGGAATGCTAAGACCATACTGAGACACTTGTGTGAAAAATGTGCCATGTCTGGTCAGCTAGAGCTGAAGAATTGACTGTGGTTAATAGGAGACCAGAGGCACTAAAGTAAGACCTTTGTTTTGCTGGGACAATGGATGCTGGCCAGCTGGGGCTGAAGAATCAGCTGGCATTAAGAAGAGATCAGCATCACTGAGGTGAAGTCTTCTAGAATGTGTTTCTTCAGGATCAGTACACAGAAGTTGTGTTCCAAACTGTTCCAGACTGTGCACCCAAGACTGTTATACCTAAATCTAGCAGCTGAAGTTGATAGTCTAAAGAGTCACCCAGCTGGTATTGGTTTTGAATATATGGATGGGTCATGGAGAACAACTGAGGCTAGTCACTATGAGAAGCCAGGAGAGGCCATTGCTGAAGGTGCAGCCTCCATAGCATTTGAAGGTCCAGGATTGGAGTGGCTCAGGTTAGTTTTATGTCAACTTGACACAACTTGACACACGTCTGAAAGGAAGGAACCTCAACTGAGAAAATTCCTCCATAAAAATCCAGGTGTAGGGCATTTTCTCAATTAATGATCAGTGGGGGAGGGACAAACCATTGTTGGTGGTACCCTCCTTGGGCTGGTGGTCCTGGATTCCATAAGAAGGGAGGCTGAACAAGCCATGATGAGCAAGTCAGCAAACAGAACCCCTCCATGGCCTCCGATTTAGCTCCTGCCCCCAGATTCCTGCCCTGTTTAAGTTCCTGTCCTGACTTCCTGTGATTATGAACGATGATGAAGAAGTCTAAGTCAAATACACCCTTTCCTTCCCATCTTGCTTTTGTTCACAGTGTTTCATGACAGAGGTAGTAACCTAAACTAGGAAACTTTCCATGCCTCTTTTTGTGATAATTTGTGCACAAACTCATTTTAGAAGCTTATAGAATAGCTATCTTTGTAAGCCTTGATAAGTTGCCTGTTAGTTGTCTAATGTCAGTGAAGGCCCAAAGGAGCTCCTGGGAGCTAGAAGAGTGGGAGAGAGAAAAAAGTACAAGGAAGAGAAAAACAGGGAAACGTATATGTGGGGTTAAAGTGGTGTATCAGGGTTTAAAAGCACTGGATGTTCTTCCAGAGGACTAAAGTTCAGTTCCCAGAACCAACATAGTGGCCTACAAACATCTGTAACTCCAGTTCTAGGAAAATCCAATAACCTCTTCTAGCCTCCATGTATCTGAACTCATGTGGTGCACAGAATACACTGAGGCACACACATATGCTCATAAAATAAAATAAATGAATACATCTTTTTAAAAGCATAATAAAAAATAAAGCCAAAGCAAGAAAACCTTGTTCTCCTGTTTTGTAATAAGAAATGATGAATGGCACATCAATGAGCATTTTACATATTGTAGGTCCCTGGCAATGGCCTCCCCAAATATAGCAAGAAAATAAAATGCTTCCGTCTTTCCCCTTCAAAAGTCCTCTGGCTACTGAAGTAGTAAGATGAAACAAATTTCAATCTATTATTGAAATTTAGTCAGGGAAAGGAAAACTACAAATCATTATGACAATTTTTCTGGAACAATGCATTCCTAAGCTCTGCCCAGACATACCCCTACCCAATGGTCACTCCTTAACAAAGAATTCATGCACACAAATATGCCAGCAACTAATTTCAGAGCTGAGATATACCTGGATCTTGCTCTGAATTATGCTGGTGAGCTGGTTTGATTTCTTCCAGAGGCTTCAAACATAAGCTATTCACAGGTTTCCATGTCCTGCCCAGCAGCATGAGAACACTCATGCTTAATAATGATGAGTGTTAAGCAGCTGCCCTGGGCCAGCCTCAGTGAATATGAAAGTGAACAACACCGAGCAATGATTAAAGAGCTTATGAACTTAGTTTAACTTCTACATTTATTTAGTCAGCAATGTGTTCTTCCAGAAATAGCTAAGTCAAACATTTTTACTACCTGAATATCAGGTGATTAACTTTAGAGACCTGATGTTCTAAGTATGGGTGCAAGAGGTCAAAGGTCAGTAGGAAAGATGGATCCTGAAGGCCTAACATCCTGGCTGATCAATGACCTCAATCAAAGTTCCATGTACTCTTACAAGAACCACTGATGTATCCCTACCCACATAACCTGTTCTCTTTATTCTTGTTCTGATTCAAATGCTAGAAAAACAATCTCTTTTCATATTTAAATTTGAAATATATCAGGTCAAACAAAGCACAGAAAAGTGAAAGAGCAAAAGAAAGAGTTCATTAGAACAGTTGTATGGGGTGGCTTCACTGGTCTAGCACACCCAGCCAGATTTTGAAACTCTCATGATCATCTTCCATGAAGTATACCTCAAAGACTAGGCCACATCTGACAAGAACCTTGTCTTCTGCCAGGAATAGGGTTTGTAAAAATAAGTTTTGGCAGAGCACTTCCGATTGAAGTGACTTATTCCGGAAAGATTAGGTGGGAGAGGAGCTGCTAGCTAGAGTACATGATCTATAATCTAAGCAGGGGATCAGATTCACCCTGATCCTACACAAAAGCTGTGAAACACAGACTGATCAGTGATTGTTTAGGGTCTTCTACAATAAGAATGGTGGAGCATAAAAAGTGCAGACATTTTTCTCAATAGAACTAAGCAGCTAGAGAAAAAGAAGCTTGTTAGTTTTCAGCCATTCTAGCACCTGCAATATGCAAAGACAAGTAAAAGGAATCCACACCAGGCATCAACAACAACCAACATGCATACCTCATCGCCTAAGATCTTTTCTTCTGAAAATCATGCATGGGCAAACTTTTCTATGTAAAGTACCAGACAGTAAATAGCTTAAGTTTTTACATGCCAAATGGTCTCCATTACAACCATTCAATCCTTGTTATAGTACAAAAGCAGCAATGAACAATTTATTATAAGTTCAAAAGGCTGTGTCCCAATAAAATTATATTTATAAGAGCAGGCAGATTGTACCTATCCTCTTTAAATAGAGGGCCAAGGATATGCACATCTAAAGAGTCCCGTCAAGATGTGTTCCATCCACCATTGACCTATCATTATCTGGGCTTTAGTCTCATCCTGTAAAATATTTTGAGAAGGTGTTAAAACTATGAGAAATATCTTTCTACTCAGACCATGGCTTTGCCCTCTCCTGGCTTGAGATTTCTGGGGAAATTCCCATTTCTTTTGGTTTTATTGTTTCAGTAATCTGATAGTCAGATTGAAAGACATGTGGCTCTTTAAAATATCTTCATTTATGTCAGGCCCATTACATGGCCACATTAGAGAATCTTCCATTTACATGGCTTCTTGGGGTCCAGACTGTTAGACCAAGTCCAGTATCACCTTCAACTCCTTCCACACTAAAAGCAGAGAAATAATGTCTGCCACAGAACACATGGCAAGAGAGTCCCAGACCTTGACTCTGGGGAATCAATGTGAACTAGAATCTTCTGAGATTATGTCAAATTTAGTAACCTTGAGGTACTAATTTCTAGGGGTCAGTCTCGCCTCTTTCTTCTTGCCTTCCTGAAATTTTAACACTCAACAAACAAATTTTTGAATACATAATGTACTATTAGAGTAGCACTAAAGACCAATTAAGGGAAATGCTTTCTGCCTAAGAGAATGGAATCTGTGCTCTGTGTGGACACCTAGCATTACAGTTAGACCAAAACAATAACCTAGTTAAGATATTATGGGTAGTTTAGCAGAAATGATCACTCAGGAACCATGTACAGCCAATTGATAGTACAGTCTTCATTCTAGCTGGCTGGAACTATACCCTAGGTATAGCCTTGAGTGTCCAGAACATAGGGATTTTAAAGTCCAGAGCCATATCCTGACATCTTGTCTGGCAGCTGCAGGGGGCCCTCATAGAAATAAGTAGTATGAAGTAAGCAGTTTAATAGAAGTTAAAATAAGTGGTTAATTGGAGGTGGTTCCTAGAATAGAGTTGGGTAGTTTTCTGTGGGATTCTCCATCATAGAGATCAGATTCTAGTTTAACCTGGAATAGCCGCAGCAAAAATACAAGATGGGGGAATTTCTGCATTGTCTTGCCTGATGACAAAGGGACCAACCCTAGGAAGGTAGGTTTATTTTAAGCCAAGCTATAGAGATAGGCAGAATAATTATTCCTTTCATAAGATACTGTAAGTTTTGTTCCTCAAATTTCTATGTCCCAAAGAGTCCCTACAAGCTTAGCAGCAATGAAGTTCAGCTCTGTCTGCCCAGATTTGCTGAGTCCAGAAAGGTAAGACATTCTCATTTTAAAGTCAAACTGTCTTTACCTTCAGATGACTTCCTGAAAGGTAACCTTGAGAAACCCAGAAGAGCCAGACCTAAACTATGATCCCTATAATTATGAGAATCAAAGTACAAGAGAAAATGTCCTGCAGCCAAAATGTGTGGCATTGTTACAAAGAGGGTCTTACCATACAGCTATGGTGGGTAAACAAGGCAATGTCTATAGTCTTTGTTGTTTGCAGGCCTCCTTATCCAGTAACTCAATGGGAAATATCTCATGCCTTGTATGGAAATTTTCATTTAATAACCTATGACTTCTGGAAATAACATTGTACACACATACAAGGTAATCCCATTCAAATTCTTTTCTTAAGTTTTATTTTAAAGTAAGCTTACTAACTAGTAGGTTTTCGTAAGGCTTTTTCATAAGTTCTTTGTACATAGTACAGATCTAATTCTAATTTTTTGTCACATAATTCACAACTGCCTCAAATAGTATAAAATACCTTGAAGTATCTCTAAGCAACCAAATGAAAGACTTGTTTGATAAAAACATCAAGACATTCATATGATTAACTTAGTAAAATATGACCATCCTACCAAAAGTGACCTACAGATTTGATAAACACACACACACACACACACACACACACACACAATAAAACAAAAGAAACAAACAAAGAGAAAAGAATAGCTGAAACAATCCTGAATAATAGAACTGCTGGAGATCTCACAGTCCCTGATTAGAAGATATTCTCCAAGGCTATAGAAATAAAATGATCTAAAAACCACATGGTACCAGCATAAAAACAGACATGTTGACCATTGGAATCAAATAAGAAATTAAGATAAAACATATACTCAAGATCATCTGATTTTTTTTTTAGATTTTTTTACTAAGCAACCAGAAAAACAAGAAAAATTAAAACATTTTAAACAAATGGTGCCCATCAAACTTGATGGGTTCTTGTAGAAGAATGCAAATGGATCCATACCTGTCACCCTGTACGAAACTCTACTCCAAATGGATCAAAGATCTCAAAATAAAACCAGATACACTAAACATTACAGAAGAGAAAAGTGGGAAATAGTCTTGAACTCAATTGCACAGGAGAAAACTTTCTGACAGAAAACTCATATTTCAGGCACTAAAATCAATTAATAATTGGGACCTCAAGAAATTGAGAAGCTTCTGCACTGCAAAAGGACACTATCATTCAGACAAAGCAACAGCCTACAGAATGGGAAAAGATTTTTTCCCAATTCCACATGTGACAAAGGGATACTATCCAAAATACATAAAAAATTCAAGAAACTAGACATTAAAAAAAGAAATGAACCAATTAAAAATAGCATACCAATCTAAGCAGAATTCTCAAGCTGGTAAACTTAAATGGCTAGAAACACAGAAAGTTTCAACATTCTTAGCCTTTAGGGGAATACAAATCAAAACTACTTTAAGATTCTATCTTACACCTGTCAAAATGGTTAAGATCAATAATGGAAGTAACAGCTTGTGATGGAAAGAATATGGAGCAAGGGGAACACTCCTCCATTGCTGGTGGGAGTGCAAACTCATACTGCCACTATGGAAATCACTGTGGCAGTTCATCAGAAAGTTCTACAGAGATGTGCTTCAAGATCCAACTCGTGGGCATATACGCAAAGACACTTCATCCTACCACAATGACACTTGCTCAACTATGCTTATTGCTGCTCTATTTATAATAGCCAAAAATTAGAAACAACATTGATATACCTCAACAGATGAATGGATAAAGAAAATCTGGCAATTTATACAGTAGAATATTAATCCTGTTTTATTTTTTTCTATTGAAAGACAGAAAACATACTTTAAGCTTTTCCTAGTGACCCAAAGAAGGGCATAATTCTTAACAAAGGTGACAAAACACAAAGTGAAGATATCATTTTCAAGGCTGAAATGATGGAGCTCACTGTCAGGAAGAAAGATACTTGGAATGTGAAGCATTGCATTTAATTTTAAATCTAGGTTATCCTATAGTAGGTAGCAGGTTACTTGTGGGAAAAAAAAACAATGAAGGGCCTTGTTTGACTCTAAAACTTCAATACAGATAGATATAAGGTAAGAAAAATTATCAAGAACAATTACAGGTTTTCATAACATCTACCTCAATAACAACCTTAAATGTAAATGGTTTCAATTCACAAAATAAGATATATAAACTCCCTTATTAGATTTAAAAAAAAAATCTTGATCTAACTATTTGTTCCCAAGAAATACACCTCACTGATAAAGATACCCACAGACTGGATGCTAAATGATACATAGCTGTCAAGCTGGTCTAGCTGTTCTAATAATTGATAAAGTAGGTTTCAAATGAAAATTAGTCAGACTAGATAAAGAAGAGCACTGCACATTAATAAGAACAATTCATTGTGATGTAATAATTTTAAATATATATGTACTCAATTTTAGAGCTTCTGATTTCATTTCATAAAAACCAAAATAATGGACATAGATGATCAGATAGGTTCTGACATAATAGTAATTGAGTGACTTCAACATTCCACTGTAATCATAGATAGGTCCTGAAAACTGAAAGTCAACAAAGAAATCTCAGAGCAAAACTGCACAATAGATCACATGAACTTAACATATATGTGCAGAATATTCCAACCAAATACAGAATATACAATCTTTTACAAGAACCCTTCTCTAGAATACCCTCCATTATTGACAAAATATCAAATTTTAACAAATACAAATAATATAAGTTATAGTCTATAACATTTATCAGATCATAGTGCAATAAAACTTAAAGTCAATAGCAAGAAAAACTACACAAACTATACATGGAGAGTGATTAATGCACCCTCGAATGATTGGTGAGCCATTGAAGGAGAGAACTAAAAATTTCTTAGACTCAAATGAAAATGAAAACACAACTTACCACGTTTGAAATACAGATAAAACAATTCTAATGGGAAAGTTTACAGCTATGGGTACTTTCATTAAAAAACCAACAGAACTTACATTCAAATAACCTAAAATGTATGCATGATAAAATAATCCAAATTAAAAACAATAGATTAAAAAGAATATTAACAATTTAAAATCAACCAAATAGAGACTAAATAATATATTGTACATACAATCAGCACATACAATTTTTGTCAGAGTGATTGATAAGGCCTGAGTAAAGTAACCAAAATAAAAAGAGAAGATCTAGCCGGGTGGTGGTGGCTCACGCCTGTAATCCCAGCACTCTGGGAGGCAAAGGCAGGAGGATTTCTGAGTTTGAGGCCAGCCTGGTCTACAGAGTTAGTTCCAGGACAGCCAGGGCTACACAGAGAAACCCTGTCTCGAAAACAAAACAAAACAAAACCAAAAAAAAACAAAAAACAAAAAGAGAAGGTCCACTGATGAAGTGAGTGATGAAGAAGGTAGAGGTGCTGCAGAGTCCAGTGGAATCCAGAGAATAATGATGGAATACTTTGAAAACTTGTATTCTGAAATAGTGAAAAATCTGGAAGCGATGACCAAATTTTTAAGTATATAAGCCCTATCAAAATGAATTATTCTGATACATATGTCTTAAAATCATGGCAATCGAGGAGCTGAAGCCATGATTAGAAAATCTGTCAGACCTTACATCCTCCTTTGGCCTCTACATAGACATATACAGGCATACATAAGAACACATATACTATAAACACATACATACACACACACACACACACACACAATTTCCTTTTGAGCAGTGAAAAGTCTAGGGCCGAACAGAATCACATTTGCAGTATAGAAAACCTTTGAAGAGTTAACATCAATGTCTATCAAACTGTTTCATGGACTAGAAAAGAAAAATGTGTTACCAAACTCATTCTATGAAGCAGTTACCTTCATAAAAAGAAACTAGATAAATGATAAAATGAAAACTATAAACTAATTTCCCTGGTAAACATAGATGCAATAGGTCACATTTCAGTTCTGGAAAATGGAATTCAAAAATGCATGAAGAAAATTATACATGTTAATCAAGTTGGTTTTATTCCAAAGAGGCAAGTTTGGTTCAACACATACATATCAATTGATTGTTACAGCATGTAGAGTTAACCCCAAAGCACACAATCATCTCAACTGATGGAGAAAAGTCATTCAACAAGTTCAGCATCCTTTAATAATAAAAGCATTAAAAAATGAAGAATGGAAGGAATATATCTCAACATAATATAGGACATATGTGACTAACTTATAGCCAACATTACATTAAATTGGGGAAATGGAAAGCATTTTCTTCTAAAATCTGGAATGAGACAAGGGTGCCCATTCTCTATACTATTGTTCAGTCTAGTACCTGAAGTCTCAGCTGGTACAATGAGTCAAGAAAAAAATAAAAGACATATAAATAGAAATGAAAGAAACTGAATATCATTATTGTCAGATATTATGCCTTATACTAGCAAGGCTATAAACGACCTTACTAAAAAACTATTAGAATGGATATATGCTTTCAACAAAATAACAGGTCACAATTCAATAATGTTTTAATATATAATACTGAACTTGCTAAGAAAAAAATAAGGGAAGCAGGGAAATCCTGCCTATAAAAAGTTCAAAAATAATGTAACTAGGAATAGACCTAACCAAGAGAATAAAAGATTTCTACAATGAAGAACTTAATACTATGAAAGTGACCATGTTACTAAAAGTGATTTACAGATTCAGTGCAATTTCTGTTAAAGTCTCAATGATATTCTTCAGAGAATTAGGAAAAACCAATCCTAAATTTTTTTGGAAATACAAAAGATTTCACACAACCAAGGCAATCCTTAGCAGGAAGTACAAAGCTAGAAGTATCAAAATACCAAATTCAAATTATGTCAGGCAGTCATAGTAACAAAACCACCATGGTTCTGGCACAGACATGTATACCAATGGAATAAAATAAATAGCCTAGAAATAATCCTACACAAATACAGACATCTAATTTTTGATGAAAGTATTTGTTTTCTTGTCCCCTTGCTGTGATCAAATATTTTCCTGCTTTGTTTTTGTTTTGTTTTGTTTTGTTTTGTTTTGTTTCAAGTTGAGACAAGCTAAAGTAATTTGGGAAGAGAGAGTCTCAACTGAGAATATGCTGCTACCAGATTGACCTATTAGCAAGCTGTGATGCATTTTCTTGATTGATGACTAATATGGGAGGGTCTAACTTATTGTGGGTGGTGTCACTCCTGGGCAGATGGTCCTGGGTTTCCTAAGAATGCTGGTTAACCAAGTCATAGAGAGGAACCCAGTAGGTGGCATTTTTCCATGCCCTAGATTCTCTCAGTGATGGAGTGTGAATTGTGAGTAATAAGGTGAAGTAAACCCTTCCCTCACCAAGGTGCTTTTGGTCATGGTGTTTTATTACAGTAAAAACCCTGAGACAAATACTTAGACAAAAGTAACTCCAGGAAGAAAGGTTTATTTTTCCATGTATGGTTTAAGAGTACACTCTGTCAGGAGAAGGAGAAGCAAGGAGAACAGGATGCTGAAGGACACATTTCATTCACAATCAAGAAGCAGAGAGTGACAGATGTATGCTAGTGCTCAGCTCACCTTACAGAACCCAGCATATGCTTATGACGGGTCTTCACTCATCAATCATACTAATTGTGACAAAAATCTCACAGATATGTCCAGAGGCTCAATAATCTCTCAAGGGCAGCATGTTTCCTAGGTGATTACAGGTCTTGTCAAGTTTACTACTAAGACTAACAACCACAGTATTAAAAATATACATGGCATTCTGGGTTTCCATATATAGAGTGAAACTAGATCCCAACCTCTAATCCTACACTAAAATTAAAGCAAAATGAATAAAAAGGCTTTAAAGTAAAATCTGTAAGTTTGAAAATGCTAGAGGAAAACATGGGGCAAACATTTCAAGATAAGGTATAAGCAAAGACTTTGGAAACAACCACCAGAATAATGAGACAGCCCACAAAATGGGACAAATCTTGTTAACTGCACATCAGACAAGGGATAAATATCTAGAATATGCAAATAATTGCAAAAACTTAAATACCAGAAAAACATGAAGGAGGCAATGTCAGGCAGATAGCTGAGTTTGAGGCCAGCCTGGTCTACAAAGTGAGTTCCAGAACAGCCAGAGCTACATAGAGAAACTCTGTATCTATCTCTATCTCTGTCTCTGTCTCTTTTTCTATCCAAAAAAAGAAGGCCTAGAGAGATGGCTCAGTAATTACAGTAATACTGCTCTTGCAGAAGACCCAAGTTCAGTTCCCAGCACCCACCCTGACTGCTATGTTACAACTGCCTGGGGTTCCAGTTCTGGGGAATCTGACACCTCTGGCCTCCATGGGCACCATCACAGATATGAACACACTTACATAGACACACACACACACACACAGACATACACACACACACATACATATTCCTATACACATCATTTAAATTGTTTTAAAGAAAAAGAAAGGAGAGCAAATGAGCAAATACTGGTGACAATATAGCGAAAGAGGAACACTTATTGATAATGTAAACTGGTATAGCCCCTGTGGAATTTATTATAGAGGTTCCTCAGAAAACTAAAAATACAACTGCCATGTGATCTATGCATAGCACAACTGAGCATAAACCCAAAGAATTTTATAGCCTACCACAGAAAAACATGTGTATCCATGTTTGTACCTGCATTATTCACAGTAACCAGAAATTCAACTATTCTACATGTCCATCAGCATATGAATGCGTAAAGAAAATGTTGTACACACACACACACACACACACACGACAGAATCCAGTACAACGATAAAGAAAAATGAAATCATGCTATTGGTAGGAAGATGGATAGAAGCCAAAAATTATTATGATGAGCTAAATAAGGCAAATTCAGAAATATAAATGGTACATTTTCTTTTATATTCAAAACATGGATTGCACATGTGCATGCGTGTGTGCATGTGTGTGTGTGTGTGTGTGTGTGTGTGTGTGTGTGTGTGTGTGTATTGCTCATGAAACTAGAAAGGGTATCATGAGTGGGAAGAATATGATTTTAAAGGAGAGGAGAAAGAAGCCGGAAATGGAATAAATATGTAAGAAAGAAAAGGATAGATTATTTAAAGAAAGGAAGGGAAGGGAACTATCTTGAGAGAGTGGGAGACACAGAAGAGGGAAGTGGGGGAGCAGAGCGAATGAGGACAAAGTATAATAGTCCATGTTATGAAAATGCCATAATGAAACACATTACGTTGTGTGTTAGAGTACAATGCTAATTTTAAAGAAAGAAATCTTGTGACATCAAAAGCAAAAACTAAATATGGTTGAGAAAAGGAATGTATTATCACTTGCAAAATATGAACTGTGCCCACATCAGAGCTATGCACTAAGTGGTCCACACCAAAAGCAAAATAATCCCTCCTTTTGGGCAATGACTATACCATAGCACTGCACAATAGTCCTTGGGGAGAAGTTTTAGACCCTTCTTTGTATGAAGAGAGCATTATATTCATTCTTAAGAAGCTGATAGATCATGCTTACTCAGTCCAGCAACACAGCAAAGATAGGAAGATTAGAGAGGATATATCTACCCACAATTGGAGGAATTTTAAATATAGGAAAAGGCACTGACATCTAATAATGACACTGTTAAATACTTATGCTATGGAATTTCACACTGAAGCATCAACTGTGTAAGGTCATTGCTACTTTTTTTATATTCTGCGCACATAAAACTGACTTGATGAGTTGAAATAAAGTAGACTCCCCCTCTCCTGGAAGTATCCAGGATGATAAAGAGAATGTAATATTGGGTTCTTTCCCTCTAAAATTCAGTAATTCTATTATATGAAATCAATATTATTAGACAAAGTTAACCCTTTAAGGGAAATTACATGAAAATTAGCAATAATACCATTTTAAAAGAACCTCTCTGTTCAACCCTCTCTTCCCAAGAGGATTAATGACTCATGCATTTCATGGCAAACTCAATTTGCTGAGGCGTCTGGCCTAGACTCTAAGGTCACACTCTACTACCTGGTGGAACCCGGATACTAATGTTTCTCCCATGCATTAGTGTTCTGGCTTCTGCGGCAAATGCTGCATTCTTACATAGTTTGGGTCCCAGAACCCTGACTAGGCAATGATAAAAGGACGATACATACATAGAAACACTGGAATCTGGTGGCCTTGGATGCCTCAGATAGAGAAGCTACAGCACACCAGAATCTTGGTATAATTATCATATGCTTTTGAATAGGGGAGTGGGGTTATTGCATTCAACTGAGCAAGAAGGTGAGGTTATTACACATAGATAAAGAGACAGGTTTAACTGATCTCATTAGGAACAAACTGTAGGGGTGGATTGTTCGGGCTGTAACCATCTTGAGGAAGAAAACTATGGTAAACATTTTTTTGAAATACACTGCTAATGTCTGCACTCAGACAAGAGGAAAGCTTTGCATCCCTCACTGGAGGAAGGCATGACCACTCCCATTAGGGTTGAGGTATTGGAGTCCTTGACATGGCTATGCCCATGTCAACAATATACATCCTCTCTGGACTTTACTCTTTCCCTACACATGATGATACAAGTTCAAATCCCGTGACTTATGTCTCAGTTTCATATTCTTACATATTGTCTACAAAAGTCCTACCTATGGGATGGCTGATACTTTTGAGATGTTACTATGTGTGAGTCCCCTGTAACCTGTAAATCTCACTGATTACTCCATCTGAATGATGTGGAAACTACGGTTTAGGGTATGCCTGACATACCACATAATTTGTATTAGTCCTAGTCTCATTAACTTAAATGGATGCTGCTCCTAAGCAGGCAGCCAATGTCACCTTCATGCCCTTCTAGCTACTGACCAGAGCCACTAAACTTTAGTTTCTACTAAAGCTCCTTCCCCAGGGCCACATGGCTAGCATTCCCCACACGTGAATAAAGATTATAAAGATGAAACAAGGAGAGGAGGTGTGAGACTATGAAACCTTGTCACCTTGGACCTTTGTACATGTATAAACTGACAACATGACTGACACACTCCATGGCACGGTTAAGAGGAAGGTTCTGTAGATATGAGAGAGAGAGAGAGAGAGAGAGAGAGAGAGAGAGAGAGAGAGAGAGAGAGAGAGAGAGAGAGAGAGAGAGAGAACAGCCAGAGGCATCTAGAAGAGTCCAGGCTAGAGAAAGAAAATAGACACAACAAGGCTTGTAGATTAGATCTGGTCAGAGATATCTATAAGAGAAAAGAAAAAAAGCAAGGGAGAGGCAATAGAAAAAGCATAGTGAGAGAAGCAGGAGGGGAGAGGGGGTGATAGCAGGAGGGAGTAATAAGGAAAATGGAAATTCCTTAGTTAAGAGGAAGGAAACTGAGCTGGACAGAGCTTAGGGTAGGAAAAGCGGTGAGAAACTTGGACTTGTGGTACCCTGGAGGCCAGCATGAGATTTGATATGTTGACCTGACAACCACCAGGAGGATTGAAAAGCCATTTGCTCTTTCTGCTAGATGTAAGGAAAGTAATTCCTTTTGGTAAATGACAACCACTTTCACTTATGAGAACCTGGGGGATGATGGCTTTTATCAAAATGCCAGAAATTCTTCTACAGTCCAGCTTGTACTCATTCCTAGATATTTGGATTGGAGTTTGGGTAATTAACCTTTTGACCTGACAGCATACACTTGGGTTCTTGAAAATTTAGCTGAGTGTTTTGTTCCCCCTTCTAAGAAGTTCTAAAGCATCCACCTTTTGGTGTTCCTAATTCTTGGGCTTCATATGGTCTTGGAATTAAATCTTGGATAATCCAAACTTTTAGGCTAATATCTACTTATCAGTGAGTCCATACCATGTGTGTTCTTTTGTGACTGAGTTACCTTACTCAGGATGATATTTTAGTTTCATCCATTTGCCTAAGAATTTCATTAAGTCATTGTTTTTTATAGCTGAGTAGTATTTTATTGTGTAAATGTACCACATTTTCTGTATCCATTCCTCTGTTGAGGGACATCTGGGTTCTTTCCAGATTCTGGTTATTATAAAGATGGCTGCTATGAATATTGTGGAGCATGTGTCCTTATTACATGTTGGAGCATCTTCTGTGTATATGCCCATGAGTGGTATGGAGACAAAGTGTGGAGCAGAGACTAAAGGAAAGGCCATCCAGAAATTGCCCCATCTGGGGATCCATCCCATATACAGTCACCAAACCTGGACGATATTGCGGATGCCAGGAAGTGCTTGTTGACAGAAGCCTGATATAGCTGTCTCCTGAGAGGCTCTGCCAAAGCCTGACAAATACAGAGGCTGGTGCTCACAGCCAACCATTGGACTAAGCACAGGGTCCCTGATGGAAGAGTTGAAGAAGAGACTGAAGGAGCCAAGGGGGTTTGTAGCCCCATGGAGGGAACAACAGTGTCAACTGGCTAGACCCCCTGAAGTTCCCATGGACTAGACTACCAACCAAAGAATACGCATGGAGTGACCCATGAAGCTGGCCACATAATGTGGCAGAGGATGGCCTTGTGGACATCAGTGGGAAGAGAGGCCCTTGGGCCTGAGGGTGTTCAATGCCCCAGTGTAGGGGAATGCCAGGGTGGGAAGGCACAGGTTGGGGGGAGCACTCTCATACAGGCAGTGGAAGGGGGGATGGAATAGGGGGTTTCTGAAGGAGAGACCTGGAATGGGGAAAACATTTGAAATGTAAATAAAGAAAATATCCAAATAAAAGAAAAAAGAAAAGAAAATTTAACTGAATGTGCTGTCACAGGAAACTGGTAGGGAATTTGGAATCAAAGTTCATTCTAAGCTGGAAAGAATGGAGGGAAATCCCCCAAGGAATTAGTGGAAACAGAAAAGGGGTATTAGCATATTTTTATGGACAAGTTTATTGGAATGGGGAGCATATGGGAGAAGTCATCGCAAGGTTGCTAAAAAGAAATGGACAAGTTTTCACTTAGTGAGGTATCTCTCAAGATACCAGGTCATTTAGAAAAGTATTCTGAAGGCACAGCTATTCAGATCCTTGATGTGTGATCTCTTTTCTCAAACACCATGACTGCTAAATGTTGCCATTCATTTATGAGCCCAGAGTTCACAGCACAGGGCATTTGCTGACCTCAAATTGAGAATGCTTATAGACTTAAGGATTCACTAGTGTGTTCCTGATGGATCCTCTCCCGAAGAAAGCAGACAAATGATTGATGTATCTGCTGGACCATTTGGGGGTGAGAGATGTTGCCTGAATATTGAGAGTCCTCATAATATAGGAAGGATACTGGTGAGCTCACCACTGTATAAACTGCTGATATGACCCTTCCATGGTATGGTTGGGGAGACAGTTTATATTATAGATTTGAAAGAGAGAACAACCAGAGGCATCTGGAAGAGTCCAGAGCAGAGAGAAAAACAGTAGTCTGAACATTGCCAGCAGACTGGGCCTGGCCATGAATGAAGCAGAGAGGTAGGGGGTTATAAGGAGAATGAGTAGGTACCTAGCTGCCGGGGACAGGAGTCCAAGAACTGGAGGGACTTTTGGGTAAGGAAGGAGTGAGAAAAGGTAAGATGCATGGCATTGAGCATGTGTAATGGGCACTTGTGATACTGAAGGAGCTTAGAGGCCAGCATGAGTTTGGTATGCTAATAGGGACCACAAATAGATTTTGCCCCTCTGGGATTTTTTTGTTGTTATTGTTGTTGTTTGGTTGTTGTTGTTGTTACTTTAATTTGGGAAAATGGGATTTTCGTTGGACCTGACAACCACCAGGAGGATTGAAAAGCCCTAGATCGTAGCCCAAAATTTTGTCCATTGAGTGAAAACACTCTCTGCTTCAGTTGGCTCAACCATTACCTTGGATGGGACAGAGCCATTTGTATATATCCTAAAGTCACAGCCATCCTACTACTGTAGTTTTGACAAATGGTCATGGTGTCCAACTGCCTGCTAAGTATCTATTTGTATACCCACGGATACGGCTGCTGCTCTCAGTCTTAGTCGGAGAAGCTTCTGTTTGCTGTGGGCAAGGGTAAATGCAGAGACTCATTACTAGTCAGTAAAGTGCTACACACCCACGAACTCCCAGCAGAAGTGGCTATCTGCAGAAGACCTACACAAGATTGGGCTCATTGACATTCTATCACGAATCAGGAAGGGGCATTTAAGGCCCCATTCCTTGTACAGGAGAAAATGATTGCTAGGGAAGGAACATTAATTTTCCTCAGTGGTGTTGCCACTGGTACATTGCTTCCCCCCAAGCAATTAACCTCCATCCATGTTTTTGCAGGCAATCCTAATTAAATGCAGTCAGGCACGAAAACAACAGGACTAAAAGTGCAAATGAGGAAAAGATGTTCCGTGGGAGACAGAACTGGATAAGAGAGGATAATAGGGAGGAGACTATAATAAAAGAACATTAAATATACATGAAATCATGAAAGAATCACTTTTAATTCAAAAATTAAGGATAAATAAAATTTAGCTGTTTGCTTAATGTCACAGAAACTGCTGAAGTAGAACCCTAACCTTTTGCTTCATGACTTGATAAATTGAATAATTGGATCATGTTCTCTTGCTCTATAAATGCAGCATATGGTTTTCTGATTTAGAGTTTGTTTTATGGTTTTCTGAACAATACAGAATGATGATCCACTTCGGACTAAAAGTGGCCTCAGACACTTCATCCAATTTCCTTCTTGATGATCATTCTCTTCGGCCAAACAATATTTGGCCGAATCTAACATATAAAAACTTATTTATAAATTCTAGAGACTGTGATATGAACACCTTATAAGAAACTATTATTATTATATTTCTAAAACATACATGAGGAAAATGATAAAATACATAATTGAGCAATAAAATTGGACACCTCAATATTTAAGCTTGTATAACTGATAGAATAATAGAAAAATCAGTAAAGATGTAGAAGACTTGCTGATAAATATAATTATATATTTACATATACAATATGCAGAATTATCAATTTGACCTCATTGATCTTTAGATCACTTCACCAAATACCATAGTATAACTATATAATTCTCTCCTAATACAAGTCCTTTTGCAAGATATATCATATTTTAATGCATAATACTAGTGCCCCAATAAGGAAGGTTTGAAATCATTTATGTAAATTTATATAAATATTCTTTTCAATACTCTTTAATTTTGTGTAGCAATTATAACAGTTATATTTTAGATACTATAAGGGATCTGAAGATAATTTGAAGTATACAAAAGAATGTGTGCATGGGTTCTAAACCATTTTTCTATACTATGCATATTTTATGTAAAGGTCTTGAGTATCTGTGGATTGTGGTATCTGGAGGGATTCCTGGAGCCAGTCTCCTATGTCACTGGAGGACAGTTCTATTTGTATTCTAACTTCCAAAACTAAGGCTAAGTTCCCTGAAATGAATGCATATGGGAGTTATGTCATTTTCCAGCAGACAAGGAGCATATATATCTCTTCAAATGGTATCAAGTTAATTCAAACCAAGCCTTAGAATGCTCATTCGTTCAGTTGATTTAGACAGCTAACTATTTTTGAGTTTCTGCTATGTACCAGGTACTTTCCTAAGGACTGTATAAAACTCAGACTATGAGTGAATAACAGTGAAATATTTTGCATATCTCACAACTGCAAAATGGAAGAATCTAACATAGGGCTTTTTTGTTTGTTAATTTATTTATCCAGTTTACATCCAGATTGTAGACTCCCTTCCTCCTCTTCCTCTGGTCCCATCCCCCATCTCCTTCCCACTCTGGGTACCAAAACCCCAACACAAACCCCTCGAACACACCATATTTTATCAGGACTAAGCACACCCTCTCCCACTGAGGCCAGACAAGGCAGTCCAACTAGAGGAAAGGGGTCCAACAGGCAGATAACAGTCTGAATCAGAGAATTATTTATTTTTTATTCATTCATTCATTCATTGGACTTCTTTTCTAGGCTGCAAAGGAATAAAAGGGACATATAGAGATATTTCCAAATGTAATACTCTGGGATACATGCCCACTACTACCATGGGGTATATAGCACCAACACCTAGAAAAGAAAAGTCCAAATTATAGCTTCTTTAAGTGAAATATTTTAAAAGCATATTTAATATACATACCTCTCCCACGAACCATTTGAAAGGTACATTTATGAGTGCTATTAACATGAAAACATAATTTGTGCTATTCTGCCTAAAATAAGACAGCTGACAAATGTTGCCTCCCAAATAATTAGATATTACAAGCATTAAAAGCTGTCAGGACAGAGCACCATAGCTTTAGAAACCAATCAATAAAATTGTATTTCTTTCCTCAACAACTTGTTTTTTTTTCCTTTAACAAAGGAAATACAGAAATGGAATCATTTATTCCATCAACCTTTCACCAGCCAGCTGTGCTGTTAGTTGCACTACAAAGGCACACAAAACAGACAGAGCCCAGCATCGCTGAACTTCAAACTCAGCAGAGAGGCATAAATAAAATGGATGTTTCAAAAATTTATTCCAAGGGCAATGAATGCTAAGAAAGAGCATATAGCCCTGAAATAATTTATACTACCCTACATTTCAAAAATAAATAGATAGATATGTAGGTAAGTAGACAGAGAGAGAGAGAGAGATGGATGGACGGACAGACAGACAGACAGATTTTTTAAAAAAACATTTCATGCCCAGGATTATGTTCTTGTTTTATCACACAGGGAAACAATGTCATTTGCATCTTGCTAAGCAAGTTCTAAATTTGGATTCCTTTAAGTTTAAACTCCAGCTTTATCATTTAAAACCAAGAAGACCTCAACTACAGAAAAGACTGTACATCCCATTTTCCTCAACTTGAAAATATAGCCTACTTGGTAGTGTTTTGAGGCTGATAAATTGATCCATGGAAAAGAATACTGTTTAAAATATAATGAATGCCATTTCCAGCCTCCATCTGCACCCAGCAGGTGGGATTGTTCCACAGCCCTGTGCACAGGTCCTGCCAGGAGAAAGCTGCTCTCCCAGGGTGCTCTCACTCCCAGGCTCGGAGGTGAGCTTTCCACTTCCTCTCCAAAAACTGTCCAGAGCAGGACAGGCTAGGAGCTCACAGGGCATGGGAACAGTGAAACAGCTGGGACAAGATCCTTTCAGTCTCCATCTGCACCCACAGCCCGAAGAATACAAGTCCCACCAGAAAAGAGCTGACACAGGCTTACAGGCCAACAGAAAGGACAACCTCCAGCCAGAGACAGCAAGACCAACTAACACCAGAGATAACCAGATTGCTAAAGGAATGCACAAGAACCTAACAACAGAAACCAAGGCTACTTGGCATCATCAGAACCCAGTTCTCCCACCACAGCAAGTCCTGGATAACCTAACACACTGGAAAAGCAGGAGTTAAAATCACATCTCATGATACTGAAAGAGGACTTTAAGAAGGACATAAATAACTCCCTTAAAGAAATACAGGAGAACACAGGTAAACAAGTATAAGCCCTTAAAGAGGAAACACAAAAATCCTTTAAAGAATTACAGGAAAACACAAACAAAGAAGTGGAGGAACTGCACAAAACCATCCAGGATCTATAAGTGGAAGTAGAAAGAATAAAGAAATTATAAAGCAGAACAACTCTGGAAAACCTAGGAAAGAGATCATGAGCCAAAGATGCAAGCATCACCAACAGAATGCAAGAGACAGAAGAGAGAATCTCAGGTGCAGATGATACCAAATAGAACATTGACAAAAACAGTTAAAGAAAATGCAAAATGAAAAAAATCTCCTAACCCAAAACATCCAGGAAATCCAGGAAACAATGAGAAGACCAACGCTAAAGATAATAGGTATTGAAAAGAGTGAAGATTCCAACTTAAAGAGCCAGGAAATATCTTCAACAAAATTATAGAAGAAAACTTCCCTAACTTAAATAAAGAGATGCCCATAAACATATGAGAGGCCTACAGAGCTCCAAATAGATTGGACCAGAAAAGAAATTCCTCCTGTCACATAATAGTCAAACCACCAAATGCACAAAACAAAGAAAGACTATTGAAAGCAGTAAGGGAAATAGGTCAAGAAACATGTGAAGACAGACCTATCAAAATTACACCCACTTCTCACCTCAGATTATAAAAGTCAGAAGATCCTGGGCAGATGTGATACAGACCCTAAGAGAACACAAATGCCAGGCCAGGATAATTCCAGCAAAATTCTGAATTGCCATAGATGGAGAAACCAAGATATTCCATGATAAAAACCAAATTTACACAATGTCTTTCCACAAATCCAACCCTTTGAAGGATAATAAGTGGAAAACTCCAACACAAAGAGGGAAACTATATCCTAGAAAAATCAAGAAAAGAATCTTCTTTTAACAAACTAAAAAGAAGATAGCCATAGGAATATAATTGTGCCTCTAACAACAAAAACAACAAGAAGCAACAATCACTTCTCCTTAATATATTTTAATATTAATGGATCTATTCTTGAGTAAAACGACATAGACTGACAGGATACATAAACAGAACTCAACATTTTGCTGCATACAAGAAACCCACCTCAGTGGCAAAGACAGACACTACCTCACAGTAAAAAGGCTGGAAAACAGTTTTCCAAGCAAATGGTCCCAAGAAACAAGCTGGAGTAGCCATTCCAATATAAAATAAAATCAATTTTCAAGCTAAAGTTATCAAAAAAGATAAGGAAGGACACTTCATACTCATCAAACGAAAAATCTACCAAGAAGAACTCTCAATTTTGAATATCTATGCTGAAAATGCAAGGGCACCCTCATTCATAAAAGAAACTTTACTAAAGCTCAAACCATATATTGCACCTCACACAATAATAGTGGCAGACTTCAACAACCCCCTCTCAGTAATAGAGAGATCATGGAAACATAAACTAAACAGAGACATGTTGAAACTAACAGAAGTTATGGACCAAATGGATTTAACAGATAGCAACAGAATTTTTCATATTCAAACTGAAGGTATTCAAAAGAATATACCTTAGTCATTAGGGAAATGCAGATCAAAACAACCCTGAGATTTCACCTTACACCAGTCAGAATGGCTAAGGTCAAAAACTCAGGAGACAGCAGGTGTTGGCAAGGATGTGGAGAAAGAGGAACACTCCTCCACTGCTGGTGGGATTGCAAGATGGTACAACCACTTTGGAAATCAGTCTGGCGGTTCCTCAGAAAACTGGACATGACACTTCCAGAGGACCCTGCTATATCTCTCCTGGGCATATACACAAAGGATTCCCTGGCATGCAATAAAGACACATGCTCCATTATGTTCATAGCAGCCTTATTTATAATAGCCAGAAGCTGGAAAGAACCCAGATGCCCCTCAAAGGAGGAATGGATACAGAAAATGTGGTATATTTACACAATGGAATACTACTCAGCAATTAGAAACAATGAATTCATGAAATTTTTAGGCAAATGGTTTGATCTGGAAAATATCATCCTAAGTGAGGTAACCCAATCACAAAAGAATACACATGGAATGCAAGCTCTGATAAGTGGATATTAATTAGCCCAGAAGCTCTAAATACCCAAGGCACAAACTGCATAGCAAATGACTCCCATGAAGAAGTATGGAGAGGGTCCTGATCCTGGAAAGGATTGATCTAGCATGGGAAGGGAATATAAGGACAGAGAAAAAGGAGGGAGGTTATTGGAGAAGGGATGGAGAGAAGAAGGTTTATGGGACATATCGGGAGGGAGGATCTGGGAAAGGGGAAATCATTTGGAATGTAAACAAAGAATATAGAAAATAAAAATATTAAAAAAAAAGTGCTCACTATCATTAGTCATTAGGGAAATGCAAATCAAAATAACCCTGAGATTTCACCTTACAAAAAAAAAAAGAATATACCTTCTTCTAAGTACCTCATGTTATCTTCTCCAAAATTGACCGTATAATTGGTCGCAAAACAGGCCTCAACAGATACAAGAAGACTGAAATAATCCCATGCATCCTATCAGATTACCATGGACTAAGGCTGGTTTTCAATAACAACAAAAACAATAGAAAGCCCACATAAATGTGGAAGCTGAACAATGCTGTATCCAATGCTAACTTAGTCAAGGAAGAAATAAAGAAATAAAATAAAGACTTTTTAGAATTTAATGAAAATTAAGCCACAACATACTCAAACTTCTGGGACACAATGAAAGCACTGCTAAGTGGAAAAATCGTAGCTCTGGGTGCCTCCAATAAGAAACTGGAGAGAGTTTACACTAGCAGTTTAACAGCACACCTGAAAGCTCTAGAACAAAAAGAAGCAAATACACCCAAGAGGAGTAGATGGCAGGAAAGGAGAACAGTCTCAAACCCCAGGTCATTCATTAGATAAGGCTCTCTGTCTTAAATCAATGGGATGGGAAATTCAGGAAGGAGGTAAGTCTTGCTTCATGGAAATAGAACACAGGAATTTTTCATAACCAGGGGACTTAAAATGTAGGGTTAATGGAGTCCTGTGTCCGCTCTGCCACAGGGTTTGACTGCTGCTCAGGTGCTTACCCCATGCTGCAGGGCAGGTGTTGGTCTATAGTGAAGCTGCAGGAGACTGCTCTGGGGTGGGGGAGCTCAGTCTGAGGTGTTGGACAGCTGGAGCTGGCTTGGGGGTCCCCAGTCCTGCTGGGATGCTGGGATTATCTGGTTCTCAGGCTCTCAGGCACCCCAGGTGCTGCTGGATGCTGCAGAAGAGCTGAGAATGGAGTTGGGGCTGTGGGCTGGACCTAGCCCGGGGCCTCAGGGCGGGGATAAAGAGGCGGGCTCCAGCTGGTCCCTCAGGGAGAGAGTCTGGCTTGGCAGCAGGTGGCTGGCTTGGCTTGGTGACTGAAGTGGCTGGGAACACAGGCCTTCTATGGGAGATTAGATGGAGGCTTTTTAGACAAAAGCCTTCTCCATTGCTGCCCCATTGTGGATCCTGATGAAAAGAGATAGTCAAGGGTTTTAGGGCATTTATTGTCATGGTGGAAAGTGGATGAACAAAACCATACGCCACTTCTTAGGGCGAGCCTGAAGTTAAATACCTTTTGAAGGGAGGAGTGTCTGGGAGGGAGTTTATTGGCTAAGTCCTCCAGGCCTTTAGGTACCTCATTAAAATGGAGATCTGTCTTGAGGCTACAATGACCACAGGTCACAACCTCTACCTGTGGAGGGGCTTGGGGCATTGCTCTTAAATGATGGTGATGTAGAGGGCTGCCGCCTTGTGCCAGGAGCCTGGTTCCCCAGGAGTGGGGCAAAATGCCTTTCATGGTCCTACATTGAAAAAACACTGTCTTGAACCAGACATTTTTGCCTTTTCTCTATACTGGCATCCCTTGCCGAAGAACTGTATATTAAAACCTGCTTCATTTTCACTAGTTTCTCGATTCTTTTATCTTATTTCTCACAGACCTAAGCTTAATAATCAAATTCACTTATGCTTCATTTACACCTTATACGTAAACCTTGAAGACAATTGTATACATTTTTTAGTACACCTGTATTTTGACTATGATATCATACAAGATTAGGCATGGAATTTTCTCCTTAGGTTAGCAGATTGGTACTCAAACAGGACTATTTCCAGTTTTCAGATGAGGGTTGTTCAACCTATACAAGTTCCTCAAACATAACCAACCAGGCTTCTAGTCCAACACAGCCCTACTACTTCCTCTATGAATTCAGAACTAGTTTCCTATATACAGAGGACCTCTTCTCCTTCAGAACTTTTCTTAGGTTATATGCCCCATCTCTATGCTTTTCTACTTCTTAAAGTTCCCCAACTGTCATAATGGAAAGGCTATATTATAATTTATGCTTTATTAGCCAGTGATCTCATATCATCCTAAAAATCTATGATGGCCGAGAGCATGCCCATTTTGTTTATCATTTATAAAATTATTATATACTTAAAATGAGCATAGTGAGTTGAATGGTGGTTCCCAAAATAATACACCAATGGCCTAGTCACCACAATCTATGAATGCTACCCCCTTTTAGAAAAGTGATTTTTATAGATGTGCTTATGTTAAATATTTAGATGAGTGTACTTTATCCAAGGGAATTCAAGTCCAAAGTTAAGTATATCCATAAGAAACATAGAGAGGAAAGGTAACAGGATCACAGAAGTAAAAACTGAATCTGCCACAAACTAAAGAAGGCTTGATCCCCGATCCCACCAAAAGCTAGAAGAGGCAAGGAACATATTCTCCCATAGAGCTTTCTAAAGGAATGTGACCCTGCCAACACCTTGACTATATTCAGACTTCTGGCCACTAAACTCTAAGGAAATAAATCTCTGCTGTTTACTAATGAATACCATTTGGACATCTGCAATGTGTCTCTAGAAGCTCCGGGGAGATTACAGAACCATGATACTTGAGAGTTGATAGATTTGGTTCAACTTCCCATCAATACAGGACTCCACTTTCCAGGGAATCGGACCTGTGGACATTCTGCTTTTTTTTTTTTTTTTTTTTTTTTGAGTGTTCCCATACTGAGTGCTGTAACCCTTGCTACTATATCCCTTATCGCTTATGGGTGACTTTCACTGTAGTGTTCTCATCTTCACTGAGTATTAATTTGCTGATTAGGGTTTCCATTCCATCATCAAACTTCTACACCACCGTCATAAAAATAAGTCCAATTCTTGCTTCATAAAACAAAATCTTAAATCCTTGAGGTAACTAGATGCATTCAACCCCACCTAGAAATTAACTAAGATTAGCTCCTAGATGCTAAGGTGGTATCTGAACCTCTATATGACTTTCTGCTCTAAACATGGTCTCATCCACATTGTTGAGAATATAATGCAATATACACAGAGCTCAGGTGGAACCTAGTAGAATCAATACCTTCTTTGTTCTTGTGTCCTAGAACTATGTTCACATTATACAAAGTGATGTCAATTGATTTACTGTGACATTCGTGAAAAGTGAAACCTAAGTGTAATACAAAATTTCTGTTAAATCTGGTTGGTTTTGGAATCTGTGAGTAGTTTTATTTACCTTTGGAAATTGCTTCTTGTTTCAGCAAATTGTTTCAGGCTGACAAAATATCTTTTAATCCTGCTTTATCTGGCATATTCACTTGCTGTAGATGCCTCTTATACCCATGCTTGCTGTGGCTTGACAATTTTCCCACTCTGTTTTAAACTGTTCTTTTATACAGACTCTTAGAATGGTCATACATTCTTATTCCAGCTATCGTTCCTTGCTTTTGATGCTTATCATATCACAAACAATTATTGGCATAGAACTTCCATCTCTGAAATAATTTCTATCTTTGATCTTCTTTTATTCTATTATGTTACAAACTGACAGGTACACAAAATTGTTGAAACATGTTAGGATGAAAATAATTAAATTGTGCCTAGCACTTTATGAGATCTAGAAGGACAATCAACTCTTTAAAATTATCTTTTAAGTTTATTTTTAATTATGTACATATGTGTGTGGGTTTGTGCACACAAGTGTGGTGCCCAGAAAGGCCAGAAAGAAGTGTCAGACCTACAAGAGCTAGAGTTACAGATAGTAATAAGCCACCCAACAAATGTACTTGGAACCAAGTTCTGATCCTGTGAAAGAGCAGTATGAACCTCACTCTGTACGGGCCATCTCTCCACCACCACCCCAAAGATAGCCAATGTTTTATAAATGGCATCAAAGCAGTGTACTAGATATGGCCCTGTAGACTTACTGGGTTTCTCCTATTGAGACAGAATCTCATTGTCTAGCCCAGGCTGGCCTTGTACTTACTGACTCAGCCTCCTGAATTATGAGACTACAAAATATACTACCATACCCAGTTTAATTATCTTTAAGGTTTGCCTTTCTAATCCATCATCTGTGGTGGAACTGCCATCAAGATGTAGATTTTCATAAAGACTTTCACAGGGAAGACACTTCTATAGCATCTGAAGGTTGAACCCTTAAACACTATAGAAAATATAAAAGCCAAGATGCAGAATAAGAAATTCCTCCCAATCACCAAAGGCTGACTTTGCTGGTAAGCAGCTGGAAAATATTGCCCCTCCATATAAAGCCAGACTCCCACCTCACCCCTGTAGTACCCCTCTTCTCTGGAGCATTAAACCTCTACAGAACCAAGGGCCTCCCCTTCCACTGATTCCAGATGATGCAGTTCTCTGGCTACATATGTATCTGGAGCCATGGACCAGCCGCTGTGTACTCTTTGGTTGATGGTTTAGTCCGTGGGAGCCTAGAAGGGTCCAGTTGGTTGATACTGTTGTTCTTCCTATGGGGTTGCACTCCCTTTCAGCTCCTTTAACCTTTCCTCATAACTCTTCAATTGAGGTCTCCGGATTGGTTGTCTATGAGCGTCTCAGAGGACAGCCATACTAGGGTCCAGTCTGCAAGTACATCTTGGTATCATCTTGGTGTCTGGGTTTGGTGTCTGCAGATGGAAGGGATTGCACAATGGGGCAGTCTCTGGATCACCTTTCCTTTAGTCTCTGCTGTTTTTTGTCCTGCATTTCCATTACACATGGATAATTCTGGGTTAAAATTTTTGAGATGGGTGGGTAGCCCCATTCCTCCTCCACCAAGAGCCATGTCTATCTACTAGAGGTGGTCTCTCCAGGTTCTATCTCTCTGCTGTTGGTTATTTGAGCTAATGTCATCCTCACTGGGTCCTGGGAGACTCTTACATGTCTGGCATCTGGAATGGTCTAATGGTTCTCCATGTTCCCCAACCCCCACTGCTACTTATTTCTATTCATTCTCCCGACCCTCTGGACTTCTCTCCTGTCTTTTCCCATACCTGGCCCTGTCCCCACTTTCTTTCCTCCCCCTCCCCTCTCTAGCCCAGGTCTCTTCCTCCCACTGCCTCCTATGATTATGTTGTTCCCCCTTGAAGCATCCATGTGTTGGCATTCCTTCTTCTTAAGCTTCATATGGTCTGTGAGTTGCACCATCAGCATTCTGAGCTTTTGGGATAATACTCACTTATCAGTGGGTACATACCATGTATGTCATTTTGGATCTGGGTTACCTCTCTCAGGAAAATGTTTTATAGTTTCATCCATTTACCTAAAAAGTTACTGCAGTTTTCATTTTTAATAGATTAGTCATATTCTTTTGTATAAATGTACCACAATTTCTTTATCCATTCTTCCATTGAGAGACCTAAGAGTTGTTTTGCAGCTTCTGGCTATAATAGATAAGGCTGCTATGAACTTAGTGGAGCACCTGTCCTTATTATATGTTGGAGCATCTTTTGGGTATATACCCAGTAATGATATAGCTGGGTCTTCAGGTAGAACTATTTCCAATTGTCTGAGAAATCACCATAATTTCCAAAATGATTAGACCAGCTTGCAATCCCACCAGCAATGGAGGAAATGTTCCTCTTTCTCCACATCCTTCCCAGCATCTGCTGTCACCTGAGTTTTTGATATTGGCAATTCAGATTGGTATAAGGTAGAATCTCAGGGTCATTTGATTTGCATTTCCCTGATGACTAAGGATTTTGAACATTTCTTTAGGAGCTTCTCAGTCATTCAAGATTCCTCAGTTTAAAATTCTTTGTTTAGTTTTGTACCTTAGTTTTTAATAGGGTTATTTGATTTTCTGGAGTCTAACTTCTTGAGTTTTTCTATATTGCAGATATTAGCTCTCTGTCTGATGTAGGTTGGTAAAGAAATTTTCCCATTCCATAAGTTGCCATTTTGTCTTACTGACAGTGTCCCTTGCCTATTTGCAATTTTCTGAGGTCCCATTTCTCAATTCTTGATCTTAGAGCATGAGCCAATGGTGTTCTGTTCAGAAAAATTTCCCTTGTGCCCATGTGTTCAAGATTCTTTTCCACTTTTTCTTATATTAGATTCAGTGTATCTGGTTTCATGTGGAGGTCTGTGATCCACTTGGACTTGAGCTTTCTACAAGGGGATAAGAAAGGATTGATTTGCATTCTTCTACATGATAACCACAAGTTGAACCAGCATCATTTATTGAAAATGCTGGTTTTTTTTCCACTGGATGGTTTTAGCTCCTTTGTGATCATAGGTGTGTGGATTTATTTCTGGGTCTTCAATTCTATTCCATTGATCTGTCTCAATGATCTGTCTCAATTCCTGTCTGTCTCTTCTATCTCTTATATTCTGCTGGTGATGCTTGCTTCTGTAACTCCTGATCTCTTTCTTAGGTTTTATATCTCCAGGCTTGTTTTCCTTTGTGATTTCTTTATTGTTTCTATTTCCAGTTTTAGATACTGGACAGTTTTGTTCAATTCCGTCATCTGTTTGATTGAGTTTTCCCATATTTCTCTAAGGGATTTATGTGTTTCCTCTATAAGGGCTTCTACCTATTTACCTATGGTTCACCTGTATTTCTTTAAGGGAGTTATATCTTCCTTCAGGTCCTCTATCATCTTCATGAGATTGCATTTTAGGTTGGACTCTTGCTTTTCAGGTGTGTTAGGGAATCCAGGGCTTGTTGTGGTGGAAGAATGAGGTTCTCATGGTGACAACTGGCATTGGTTTCTGTTGTCTATGTTCTTGTACTTGCCTCTTGCCAGTTGGTTATCTCAGGTGCTAACTGGCCTTGCTGTCTATATCCAGATCCTTTCCCTCCTGTGAGCCTGGTTATGATGCACCTCCTTGACTCAGGCTGTCTCTGTGAGCATGATTATGATGGACCTCCTAGGAGTTGAGCTATCTCTGTGTGTAGGCATGGAGTGGGGTGAGGATAATGTCTTTCTAGCAGGGCAGATAGGTCTTGAGTCTGCTGGGCCTTGTGGGGGTTAAATAAACTTCAGGAAGTGCCATGACTGGGCCTTGTAGTTACCAGAGAAAGGGGATAATGAGAGGCCAAACCTACTCTAACTTGGGACCAGCCTCCATCTTAAAAAAAGAAAAAAACTTGGACTACAACATTATGCAAGCTATACCCACATGCAAGGAAGGACCCAATGGCTTGTCCTTGGCCAGAGTTACTCCCTTGCTACTTCCTAGCAACAGTTAGTCAAAAATTAGTCTCATTGTTTCAGATGTACTTTCAGAACATTTGTGATTGTATATGGTCTTGCTTCAGCCCTGTTGGCTTACAGTCATTCTATTAGATGCTTGCCAGGCTGCACACCCCCTACCTCACCCCCTCACTTGCTCCTATTTTCCTGTAAATACTTGTCCTGTTGTGGGTTCGAGGCTGCTTTGCCTTCCCTTCCTGTCCTGCTGTGTTAGGGTTGGTTTGGAGGAGAGCTCAAACCCAAACTTAAAATAAAGAGACCCTAGTACTGTCACACTGGAAATGGTTGCTTGATGGTCTTTTGGAGTTCATAAATGCTTCCTGGCACAATAAATGAACAATAAAAATGATATAGTAAATGAAATGTGACAAACACAGGAATACATTTGTATTTTATATTTCTACTTATATGAAAGACCCAGTATAGACAAATTAATGGAGGTACTAAACACAATCAAAGTTACCAAAGCTGGGAGTAGGAGAAGAAAGATAGGAGGCATTTAATGGCTATACATTTTTATCTGTTATGTTGGGAAAATCCCAAGGATGAATAGTGGTGGTGAGAGCATAACATTGTAAATGTGTATAATTCCATTGAATTATGCTTTCAAATGAATATACAAGATACTATAGTGGATTGGACAATACCCCCACCTAACAGTGAGTAAAAGGAACCTAGATAATGAAAGGACAGACTTTATTCCAAAGAGAGAATCAAGTAAGCAGCCAGAAGTGCAAAGTAAGACATAAAACATATTATTGGGAAGCAATAAGTGATATTTATTCCTAGATGAAATGACTTTGTACTTAGAAAATGTCCCTAAATCTACAGAAGTATCTATCATAAAAATGTTCCACAAATAGTTATGATTACTCTAGAAACAAAAGAGCAAGTAATCTAAGTATATAAGTATAAAGTCTAAAGAAGAAATGAGGCATTTTAAAACTGAATAATACATTAGTCACATTCAAAGCTTATTTGGCAGGGCTCAGTGGCAAACTGGAGATGGCTGAGTAGATATTTAATGAATTAAGATAGAGCAAAACAGCATACCCCTCTTAAACAAAGGAAATAAATCACAGAAGAGAAGGTGGAGTGGGCACAGCGTGAAGCCTATGGGAAGAAAACAACAAATCTAACATTCTCTACCACCAGACTTCTAGAAGAAAAAAACAAAAAGTATAAGTTGAAAAAACACATAAAGAAAAAGTATTATTTTAGCTTATGCAAGGCTCTAAGGGCTGGAAAGGTAGATAAGCAGTTAAAGGAATAGGCTGCTCTTGCATAGGACTCAGGTTTGATTCCCAGCATCCATGTGGCAGCTCACTCCCATCTGTAATTCCAGTTGCAGAAGATCCAATGCCCTCTCTGGCCTCCATGGGCACCACACATGCAAGTACTGTGCAGATATTATATGCAGGCCAACTCTTAATACACATTAAAAGAGAAAAGGGGTATGTTCTAAATTGGAAAGTCATGGCTATTTACTTAACTTTCAACTCCTTTAGAAAATAGGAGGAAACAAACTAATGGAGAAAAAAAGATGAGAGAAAAAGATACATGCTCATTCTTATTTAATGCAGACTAAACACATTAATCTTCACTATCAAAACAGCATTAGAGCTGGTGTTGCTCATGTTTATCAGAGATCTGGCAAATCAAAATGGAGGTGTGCTTCTGGAGACTCTAAAGAATACCTTGGCTTGTCATTCTCTAACTATGAGGTCTGACCAGGACAGCAGAAAGAACTCCATTCACTGTTCAACCAAATATAGAAAAACTGCTCAATCCTTGCTGCAATTAAATTTATTGTAGTACTAATAAATGATGACAGTGCAGGTTATCTCATTAGATGCTGAAAAAACATTTGACAAAATCAACACCCTTTCATGATAAAAGTCTTGGAAAGATCAGGAATTCAAGGTGTAGGTACCAAGACCTGCGAGGCCTGTGACATCATACAGGCGACAATTAGGACGATGTATAGGTCTGTTGCCAAGGCAACAGCCACCATATACCCAGAATTCAATGGCCCACCTTTACCTGTAATTATGTCATCACCCGTATATAACTGGGCAGCGTTTCCTCCCCCTCTCTCTTTTTCCCTCTTTCTCTTCTTCCTTCTTCCTGCCTGCTACCCCTTTCCCATCTTAAACATGGAACTGTTTGGCCTGGTGAATCTCATTGCGGCCCACGTTACCATCGCATCATCCCCGGGCGGCAGGCAGACAGGTGACCTGTGCTGCAGAGTAGACAGATGGACCTTTGCACAGAAAAACCAACACAAGGTCCATACTTAAACATAGTAAAGCCAATATACAGCAAACCAGTAGCCAACATCAACCTAAATGGAGAGAAACTCAAAGAAATCCCACTGAAATCAAGAACTAGACAAGGCTGTCCACTATCTCCATACCTATTCATTGTAGTACTTGAAGTCCTAGCCAGAGCAATTAGACAACAAAAAGAAGTCAAAGCAATACAAATTGGAAAGGAAGAAGTCAAAATATCATTATTTACAGATGTTATGATAGTATACTTAAGTAAGCCCCAAAATTCCACCAGAGAACTCCTAAACTAATAAACAACTTCAGCAAAGTAGCTGCACATAAAATTAACTCAAACAAATCAGTGGCCTTCCTGTACTCAAAGGATAAACAGGCTGAGAAAGAAATTAGAGAAACAACTCCCTTTACAATAGTCACAAATAATATAAAATATCTTGGTGTGACTCTAACTAAATAAGTGAAAGATCTATATGGCAAGAACTTTAAGTCTCTGAAGAAAGAAATTGAAGAAGATCTCAGAAGATGGAAAGATCTCCCATGCTCACAGATTGGCAGGATTAATATATAAAAATGGCCATCTTGCCAGAAGCGATCTACAGATCAAAATTCCAACTCAATTCATAGAGCTAGAAAGAGCAATTTTCAAATTCATCCAGAATACGAAAAAACCAAGAATATCGAAAACTATTCTCAACAATAAAAGTAGTTCTGAAGGAATCACTATCCCTGACCTCAAGCAGTACTACAGAGCAATTGTAATAAAAACTGCATAGTATTGGTACAGAGACAGGCAAGTAGATCAATGGAATAGAATTGAAGACCCAGAAATGAACCCACACACCTATGGCCACTTGATCTGTGCCAAAGGTGTTAAAGCCATTCAGTGGGAAAAAGACAGCATTATCAATAAATGGTACTGGTTCAACTTGTGGTTATCATATAGAAGAATGCAAATCAATCCATTCCTATCCCCTTGTACAAAGCTCAAGTCCAAGTGGATCAAGGGCTTCCACATAAAACCAGATGCACTGAAACTAATAGAAAAGAAACTGGGGAAGAGCCTTGAGCACATGGGCACAGGGGAAAAGTTCCTGAACAGAACACCAATAGCTTACGCTCTAAGATCAAGAACTGACAAATGGGACCTCATAAAATTGCAAAGGTTATGTAAGGCAAAGGACACTGTCAAAAGGACAAAACAGCAACCAACAGACTGGGAAAAGATCTTTACCAATCCTACATCCGATAGAGGACTAATATCCAATTTATACAAAGAACTCAAGATGTTAGACTTCAGAGAACCAAACAACCCTATTAAAAATGGAGTACAGAACTAAGCAAAGAATTCTCAACTGAGGAATACTGAATGGCTGAGAGGCACCTAAAGAAATGTTCTACATCCTTAGTCATCAGGGAAATGCAAATCAAAACAATCCTGAGATTTCACCTCACACCAGTCAGAATGGCTAAGATCAAAAACTCGGGAGACAGCAAGCGCTGACGAGCATATGGAGAAAGAGGAACATTCCTCCACTGCTGGTATGATTGCAAGCTGGTACAACCACTCTGAAAATCATTTTGTTGGTACACCAGAAAATTGGGCGTAGTATTACCAGATAACCCAGCTGTACCACTCCTGCACATATACCAAGATGACCTCCAACATGTAATAAGGACACATGCACCACTATGTTTTCAGCAGCCTTATTTATAATAGCCAGAAGCTGGAAAGAACCCAGATGTCCCTCAACAGAAGAATGGATACAGAAAATGTGGTACATTTACACAATGGAGTACTACTCAGCTATTAAAAACAATGAATTCATGAAATTCCTAGGCAAATGGATGGAACTAGAAAATATCATCCTGTATGAAGTAACCCAATCACAAAAGAACACACACGGTCTGCACTCACTGATAAATGGATATTAGCCCAGAATCTTGGAATACCCAAGATAGATACAATTCACAGACTAAATGAAACTCAAGAAGCAGGAAGACCAAAGTATGGATACTTTGGTCCTTCTTAGAAGGGGAACAAAATACCCATGGGAGGAGATACAGAGACAAAGTGTGGGGCAGAGACTGAAGGTAAAACCATCCAAAGAATGTCCCACCTGGGGTTCCATCCCCTATACAGTCACCAAACCTAGACACTATTGTAGATGCCAACAAATGCTTGCTGACAGGAGCCTGATATAGCTGTCTCCTGAGAGTCTCTGCCAGTACCTGACAAATACAGAGGTGGATGCTCTCAGCCAATCATTGGACTGAGCACAGGGTCCCCAATGGAGGAGCTAGAGAAAGGACTCAAAAGGCTGAAGGAACTTGTAGCCCCATAGGAGTAACGACATTATGAACCACCCAATACCACCAGAGCTCCCAGGGACTAAACCACCAACCAAAGAGTACACATGGAGGGACACATGGCTCTAGGTGCATATGTAGCAGAGGATGGGCTTGTTGGACAACAAAGGGAGGAGAGTCCTTGGTCCTGAGAAGGCTCACCCCAGTGTAGGGGAATGCCAGGACAGGAAAGTGGGAGTGGGAGTGGGAGAGCAGGGGCGGGGGCGGTGTTTTCGGAAGGGCAACCAGGAAAGGGGAATGTAAATAAAGAAAATAGCCAATAAAAAATCAAAACAAAACTCTAAAGGAAAAAATGATCTTCTAAAATACAAAAGAATTTGTTCTTTAAGGAAGTTCTTATAAAGTTTCCAAAAGCACACCAATCTTAAAGGAAGTTTCTAAGATTTTTTTAAACATATTTTGCTTTTATATCAGTTTACTGAATTTTGACTTTAGGAATTTTGAGAGCTTATAATCATCATGAATATAACATATTTTTAAAACTTTTAAATGATTATGAGTTTCATACCATGCACAACAGTCCCACTCATCCCCATCCCCTTTGCTCTTGCAACCTCCCCCACAAAATAAAACACACAAGGAAGGAGAAAGACACAATAACAAAGATAAAGCACAGAATTTTGTATGTCACAGTTTGTCCCATAGTTTATCCCTCTGTCCACATGTCTTCACTTCCAAATGTTCATTGAAACAAGTCATTGGTCTTAGCTGAGATGTCTGTCTTCTGTGATGCCATCAATACTGAATCCTCATCAGGACTTCTCCCAGTTATCCTGTCATTGCCCTATATCATGGAGATCCTACAGCATTGGAATAAGGCTAGCCCTTTCTATACCAATTGTTGGCAGAGTGTATAGATTTGGAAATGTAGCCTTGGATATGGGCCTGGGTGGTGACGGAACTGATTAGCCTTTATCTGTACCACTAAAGCAAGCTCTCCAGCCCAGCTCTGGCTAGGCTTACCAATGCCACCAGCCCTCATGAGGAGGCAGAGTCAACTGTCCCACTCTCATTTCCTCAGGGATGGCTCACCTGCATCCACACCTCCAAAGCCAGCTCCACTGTGCTGCTCAGTCAAGATCCACTCTCCCAAGTTCTAGAGCCTGAGAGGGGAAAGCTCACCTATGCCTTCACCATACACTGTATTGCCCAGGCAAGGTGAAGGGCCCTCTTTCCAGAGAGATATAGCCAGTGAGGGGGCAGGGCTAGCTCTCTTCTAGCTACTGTAGGTGGTGAGAGGGAAAGAGGAAGACATCACCCCAGATAAATGGCAGGGCCAGCTGTCCTGTGCTATCACCTTCGGTGCTGCCTCACCCACATCCCCTCAATCACAGCTAGCCCTACCATGCTGCCCAATCCAGGTGCAACTCTCCTGAGTAGGCAGCCAGCAAGGGACAGGGACAGTTCTCCTGCTCTCATGACCACCTGGGGCCAGATATCCTGACTACTGCTTCACACCCTCGAGAGTAACTCACCTACACCCCAACTACAACCAAGACCAGTTTTGCTGAGCTGCCTCGGCAAGATGCAAGGCCTGCTCTCAGGGACAATTCCATGTTCTCTAGTGATAATATGAGCCATGGACATCAATACCGACCCCTGCTCATGTATAGCCATGGACTCATGGCCCTCACTGACAGCTCCAGCTATGACCTCACCATGGTCCCACTCACGACAGGCCTCCACCCTCAAGTCACCATTTGCACCTCTCTCTTTTAAAGCTCAAGTTGTTCTTCTCTTTCTCTACCACCTGGCCACCACATACTCACACATTTTAGTGGTCACATGCCTCACAGTCTTCTGGGTGACATCCTCCATCTGTGTTGCTTGGTGTGGCAGCAAGCAGATGTCTATGGCCTGGTCTGTCTGTTCCATGCATTGGAGAACAGGTCTGTGGGTGGCGTGGTTGCCCAGAGGTCTCTGTCCATCTTCTTCCTCCTATACTGTGCTGCCTAGATTTGATTTGATTTGATTTCATTTGATTTGATTTTTATGAGTCCTAGACATAAAACAGCTTTACCTATCAAGCCAGGCATCAAGCTAGTATAAACAATGGACTGCTATTTTCTTTGCCCCTGACTGATATATGAACACCACAAGATGTCTCTTTGCCCATTGCTAGGGAGACACATCTTTTAAGTAAGCTGTGTATGTGTATGTGTGTATGTGTGTGTGTGTGTGTGTTATATGTTTTCATTTTGTGTGTGCATATGTGAGTATATGAACATATGTGCTCTTAGATGTGGAGCCTGGAGGTTGCTATCATGTATCTTCCTGGTTTCCTCTCCCCCTTTATTTTTTTTTTTTTTTGAGACAAAGACTCTCACTGAGCCTAGAGCTCATCAGTTTGCTTAGACAGTATGGCCAAAGATCTCCACTACTCTGCCTGTCTCTCCACCTCCCAACCAAATGCTAGCATCGCATTAATTCTGGGAATGTGAACTCAAGTCTTCATAGTTTTGTGGCAAACACTTTACCCATCCAATCCATCTCTCCAGCTAAACAGCTTTAGCTTTTACCTTTTTTTTTTTTTTTCTGTCCTGTCCCATTTTTATTCTGGAAAATCTAGTTCTTTCATCCTGGTACAAAATCTCATTTTACCATAAAAAATTATTTCCTTATCCCAAAACATTCCCTTTTATTTTCAATCTTTCTTACATATCTTCATATTTACATACTTCTTTTTTCTTCTGCTTACTGATTCAGTTCTACCCCAATTTCTTCCTTAATATCAACAGACATAGCAACATTACAAATTTAACAACTTATTTAATGAGTTAAATCCAAATTATATTTGTAATAAACTATGATTACACATTGTTAAAGTATAAAGTTCTTGTTTGCTGACTTTATTGTCGCCAAGGAAAACTACAGACTGTGTGTGAAACCAGTCTGAGGGAGAGAGAACTACAGTATAGTCAACAAAGCTGAAAGCAGTTGGAGAGGTGAAGAGCACGGTGACATCATCAGACATGGAGATGGAGAATTTGGAGCTTACCAGCTGGTTTTTTGTCTTGCTTCAGTCCAGTATTTCCTCACTATGTTCCTTTCACTCTTTCAGACTGGTAATATATATTCTGTGCCATTGTATTTTGGGAGTATATAATCTGCTTTTTTATTGTGATTTGGATTTTATAGGAGGTTACAATTAAGAGATTGCCTGGAGTCTCAAAAGAGACTTTGGACGTTTAAACTGTGTTGAGACTGGAAGACTATGGAAACTTCTGAGGTTAGACTAAATGCATGTTTGCATTAGGAGTGAACACAAGGCTGTCGGGTCCAAGGACTGGAATGTGGTACTTTGAATGGGGGGGGGGGGGGGGCACAGGCTACTATATTTGAATGTTTAATCACCAGGAAATGGCACTGTTTGGAAGGAAGTATGTAGCTGGGGGTGGTCTTTGAAGTTTCAAAAGCCCATGCAAGGCCCACCATTTCTCTCTGTCTCTCCTTCCCTGCCTCTCCCTGTCTCCCTCCCTCCCTCTCTCTCCCTCTCTCTCCCTCCCCTTCCTCCCTCCATCTCTCTGTTCCCCCTGCTGGCAGATCAGGTTGTAGTACCTCTTAGTCACTCCTCTAGCACCACATGTAACCCCTTCCTCCCCACTGTGAAAATGATAACAGACTAACTCTCTGAATCTATTACATGCTTTCTTCTGATGGAGTTGCCTTGGTTATCAGGTCACTTCACAGAAACCAAACAGTGACTAACAGTGACATTGTGAGTCTATTAGACAATGTCCTGGCTCCTTAATTTATGATATAACAGGAATAAGCTATTTGCAGCCTCAAAGATAGTTGAGCACAAAGAGGCATTATGTCCATCAAGAGATTCAGCTACCAAAATGCTACTGCAGTTTCCTTGGTTACCTCATATCTAATTTCCTTCCTATTTGGTATCAGGCTAATGCCAAATGTTTCTAAGTTTTCAACCAGGAGTTTTATTTTCATTATAGACCATCATTAATGGACCAATTTTTAAATCCAAGAGTGTGTTCTGAAGTAATAAGAAAGAATAGCTTCTATGCCATATATCTTTTTGGTGGTCCATTTTTCTTTTGAAATCTGTTATTTTTAAAAACAAAAATTTTAAGTATCTAAATATACTCACCTTTTATTGAAACAATTGTTATGCCTATTAAATTAAAATGTAATAAAAATATTTTTGATTTGTATTTCAAAACTATTAAAATCTGGGAGAAATTTATAATTAAAAATATAAAAAGCAAAAGTAAAAACCACAACAAATGTATTTTTTCCAACATAATGTTTTTATTGATTATTTGGAAATTTCATATCATATACCCTAATCATACTCACTTCCCAGTCCACCTAGGTCTGCCCTCAACTCTGATGACTCTCTCCCTCAAAAAAAGAAGAAGAAAGTCTAATTTTTATTCCCTGTATATTTACTGGAGCATGATCAATGTCCCAGTGGCCAGCTGCTTAAAGAAAACTGAGTCCTTTGCCATCCATACCCCTGCCAGAAGGCATCAGTTGTGAAAGGTACACTTCAACATCCTCAGGACAATTTTTTGGGAGGCTTTTCAATGGCTTTCTGTTTAGGTTGTTACTTTTTAGGGGAGGGGTAGTGGTTGTCACAGAAACATTCTATGTCCCTCTTACACAGCTGAGACTCTGCAGTCATTGATACCACTACAAAAGAAGCTGCCTCATCCTTTATAGTCAGTGGGAGCACAGTTCATGCACTTCCACAAGATTTCTGGTGAGAGCATTGAACACAGACATCCACATGGTCTCTGGTGGCAGTGCAGACCACAGACATCATGACAAACCTCTGCTGCAGTACAGACCATGGACACAATCTCAGCCCTTTGCAGCAGCACAGTCCAATAACATCAACAAAGTCTCTGGAACTACATAGGACAGTGACACCAATATTATCCCCAGGTAGCAGCCTGGCCCATGGATATTAATATGGCTTCCGGCACAGATCCCAGATATCTATGGTATCACAGATCACGGACATCTACAGGGACACCCAGTTGCAGCCAGACCAGGGACCCAAACATGGCCCTAAGCCTCAGCATGGGCCACAAACATCAACATGGACTCTGGTGGCCACTCACATTAACAAATATATCTTTTTACATTCTCAAAAAAATCTGAGAACAATCAAAAATTAACAGTTAAATGTTTACTTTAGTTTCATTAAATCTGGAAATAACTTATTAGAAGATATAAGAGTGACACTGGCAGAGAAGGAGCTGATAAGACCTGGATATAGATTCATATATTTCCAATAGCTGCCCAGGATATGTTTAATATTTGTTTGTGAAATATACTGTATGTCATCTACAAATATGATATTCTCACAGAAAAGCAAAAGCAAAACAAAGACTCAAACCTGAACTTGATCAAGTCTCTAGTTTAAGAAACATTTTATTGAAAGTATATATAGAGAAAAATATGTGGTCATTGGCAAATGACAAAGATTTCTAGATTTAGAGACTTAACAGGCTGGAGAGATGGCTCAGTGGTTACGAACACTGAATAATTTTCCAGAGGTCCTGAATTCAATTCCCAACAAACACATGGTGGAGCATAACCATCTGCAAAAGGCCCCATCTTCTAGTGTGCCTTCATATATATATATAAAATTATTTAAAAAATAAAAATATCTAAAAGTATATTAACCAATGGTAACATATGTACTTTATATTGATTATAACTAAAGCAAAGGAATAACTTGTTATTCATGAAAAATATTCCATTTCTGAAATTTTGAACACCTGATAGTTCAAAGATTTTGATACTTTTTAAATTATGATAAGACTATTGCAGATATAATTATATACATTATTATTATTATATTATAATTATATATTACAACATATATAATTCACTTCCTATATAATGGAGCTACATCTCCTGTGTTGTGAATGGAGCCCACAGGCAAGTACTCTACCACTGAACTACACCACCAGCCACTACAGAACTGTATTTTGAAATACTGATGAGTAAAGTAGTGAATGACATCTAAGACTTAATTTGCAAGTGTATAAGGAGAAAATGCTGAATATAATGTCACATGCCTGTGATCCCAGCATTTGAGAAGTAGAGGCAGAAGGATTGCTGCAATGTAGAGTCATACTTAGGCTATATAGGAAGCCCCTATCTCAGAAAAGAAAAACAACAAAAATATGATGAGAGAATCAGGGGCATAAATGAAACATGACTAACCATAAGTTGCAAGTTGTTGAGGCTGAATGGGCATATTGTCATTAAGTAGATTGTCCCTAAGGTAAGTTGGCTTGACTTGATTTTATTTTTTGACTTTACAATGGTATGAAGGTGATACATATTCAGTAAAAAATGACACTTCAAATTTTAATTTTTAACCTTCTGGGCTAGACATATGCCTTTTGATCCTCCCTATTGATATTTGGTCATGGCACCCAGTGGTAGCTCCCAGTCATCTGTGACATCACAGGAGGAAATAACTGCCATCACAGTGTGCTATGTCACCAAGCAATGATGTGTAATACATTAGATATTAGTAACAGAATATATGGCAGGTCAGCTCAAAGGAGAAAAGATTTATTTTGGTTCACAGTCTCAAAAGGTTCTGTCCGTCATATCAAGGGTATTGTGGTGGCCAAAACACAAAGAGAAGGACATAGGAAGGGGCCAGGTACAAGATGCCCCCAGGATTCCCCTGTGACCTATTTCTTACAGCTATGTTTTCTCTCCTATAGTTCCCATAACCTCCCAAAATAGCAGTATTAGTTGGGGCTAAACATTAAACACATGACCTTCTAGGAGACATTTCAAGTCCAACCACAACAGGTATGTCAAATCCTTGTCCACTTTCAATGTTTTCAACAGATGATGAATTCATCTGGTTGTGGGTTCCATATGGAATCGTGGGGAAATCTGTACTATTTTGTGTGCTTTTTGTATGTTTAAAATTATACACAGTAAAGCTTTCTCATCTATTGAAAATTTGAGGAATTAAAAATTATGTATGATACTAATGTGTGATAGATCCAATATCCATCCCTTGAAACCACTCATTGAGGTAGTATTTAAATTAAATCTTCTTCAGGATGGTGGTAAGTTACCAGAAGTTTCAAGTGCTACTAGAGGAGACAGAAGTGTGCTAAGAAAAGGCAGTCGGGGACTTTACTTTTTCTTCTATGTTTTACATTTTTTGATGTAATAACTGTTTTACTTTGCTCTTAAGAATGAATAAACCTCCCATTTAGAAAAAAAAAATACCTAAATCTTTGTGTCTTTCCTAGAGGACACAGTATTTTCATGTGTGGTTTGTAGTTAGTGATACAATTTCCTCTTCAAGGAATGGGACACACACACTGGAGAAATATCTCTTGGAGTTTGAGCAAGAGGGGATGGTAGGAGGACAAAACACACTGACCCAAAGTCCAAGAATGAAGATGGGCTAGGCATCATTATTCACTATGTAACACTAAAAGCTGAGTGTTTTCCCCAGTGCTAATGTGAGCTGCTCCACACCCTCTTATCTATTTAATCCCATTTCCCCTAGTTCTTTGAAGTTAGGATTCCAAGATCCTATGAGAAAAAAGGGAGGGGGATTAGGCATGTTGAAGTACAGGTACATTAATCCTGGAAGGGAAAATATACTTGACTCACTTAATAACTTAATAAGGAAAGGGAGATTAGAGAAAGAGTTGTTCCTGCCTGAAGCCCAACATCCACAGCTGTCTGCTGATGCTCAGAGCATATGTGAAGACACCCACTGGTGCTGCACAAGGCCCAGGGCAAGGCAATGTTTGGGAACTGAAAGCCTTGGCTTGATGGGCATACTACTCTTGCCTTCTCAAATTCAGATGGAAATGTACTTCCTGTTATGGCTATTAAGAGGTGGATAGCACTATCTTCATGAATTGATTAATCGATCTGTGAAATTACTGAATTAATGGGTTATTTTAAGAGTTGATATTTAAAGTCCTGTTTGGCCAAATATCTGTATTTTCAATCACTTGATATGTGATGCTCTGTGCTATCATAGGACATGGCCAGAAAGAAGGCTGATATCAGATCTAGACCTTTAATACTGGACCAGAGTTGTGAGCCAAAGTATATCTCTTTATGACATTTTCCTTTCTCCTTGCTGTGACAAAACATGTGACAAAGTAAGTTAATGGAGGAAATGTTTATTTGGGCTTAGGGTCTGAGGAATATAGTGTAAAGTAGCAGAGAAGAGCAGCCCAAAATACAGTGTACCAACAGTCAGACATGAAAATACTGGTGCCTGGTTTACTTTCTTCTTTCATCCTTTTAATTTAATCCAGAACTTCAGCCCATGGAATTATGGAATGCAGATTTAAGGTGGATCTTCCTCTTTAGTCAAACCTTCCTGTCAACACCCTTATAGACATGCCCAGAGTTGTTTATCTTAGATTATTTCAAATCTAGTCAAATTGATCATGAAAATTACCATGACACTTAAAACTTATCAGTTGGCTAACTAAGAACCACCTACATGCTGTAACCAGGTTCCTCAGAGCTCCTTCACTCCCTAGCCCACCTTCAATGACTCAGTGGCAATAACCTTACCATCACTAATGGCCAATGCAACACATTTCTACCATTGTCACTGTCGCTGTATTTTCCCTAAGTGAATGCTTCATACCCACCCCCACCAATAAAGCCCACCATCACAACCTGGTCTGCCATTGCTTCCATACCCACTCAGAGGAAGCCATTTTGCATCTGCACTCCTCCAATAAATCTCTTTCATGAAGTTTGTTTTGTGGTATGATTTTGTGGTATTCCTTGGTCCCCTAATTTCTGAGATACCCTTTCACTACAAAATCCTTTCATTGACACTGGGACTCAGACAGGCAAATGTTTATGTTCCTCTCCAGAGTCTGAGCCACACTGGGACCCTAACCATTAACTCGACCTGCAGTCGTTCAGCCCTCTACCTATCACCAGCAGTGGATAAGTGATCCTCTCAGTTGGTGTAAAGATTATTCAAGACCTTTACAACTACTGCTAGTGATCTGAGGAAATGGAAAGTTTCCTACATCCACCCATGTTGTCTCTTACACCCTGCTCCAAGCTAACTCTCTGGTCTTTCTGTTCACCCACCCAGCTCCTCCCACCTATGAAGCCCAAATCAGATGATTCCTCCACTACTTTTGATCCTACTAATGAGCTCCCCTGCCCTCACCCAGTGTGCCCCTTACTGGCCTCAACCCACAGCTTTTGTTCTTTGGCTCACTGGGTCTCTCCTTCTCCCTCTCCAGCAGCAGGCTGCTCTAAACATCCCTCCTAGGTGCCTACTTTCAGCTCACCAGCTTAAGCACCCCTCCCCCGCTACTCATTTCTGCTCTGCCATGGGACCCCGTCTAACTCTCCTTAAACCTGGCCCTGGTTTTCCTTTTATGGGAGGTTGGTGGGATGGATGGCCTAGTCAGGGTATGTAATCCCCTATCATTAAGTAAACTCTCTCAAATAGAAAAAAAATGCGGCCTTATACCTTACTTCATTAAAAAGTTCCAATACATTATCCAGTCCTATAATCATACCTTCCATGGCATATATATATATATATATATATATATATATATATATATATATAATTCTAACAATCTACTTCCTGAAGAGAACAGGTGAGTATGGAAATAAGCTAAAGTATATACAGACAAAATCCACCAAACTAATGCAAGCACACCAATCTAGAATCCTGACTGGAATTACAATAACCTTGTGGTGGGAGATATTCTAGGCAGAGATAAATTTACAACTTGCCTCCTGGTAATTCTCTAAAAGGCTGCTCCTAAACAAACAATGAAAAATTTCAAGAGGTCCTATAGGACAAACATGAAAATTTGTCTCAATTTCTAAACTGCCTTACAAATACCCTCTTAGGGTATACTAATCTAGACCCTAAAACCTAGAGGGTAAACAACTCCTCATAAACTATTTTTCCCAGAGTTTCTCCAACATTAGAGACAAGTTTAAGTGGTTAGAGAGAGAACCCCTAACTCCACAGGGAAGAGTCTTGGTACTTGCCTGTAAGATGTGCTGGCCAAGGCCACTGAACTAGAGAGTTTACGGAGTATTTTAGAGACTGCCTGGGCTCCCTTGCCTCCTAAGGCCTGAGAACCACCAAGTCTCTGCTTTAAATATGGTCAAGAGAGTCGCTAAGCAAAGGCCTATGCCTCTCAGACTTAACCCATCCCTTCTCCCTCTATTTCACAGAAAAAGAAGGATATGACCTTGAGGTCATAGGCCTCCAACTGGGACTTTCCTTCTCACCTTTGGCATACCTGTCAAAAAATTAGACCTTAATACTCAGGGCTGTGAACCCTGATTATACACCTTAGCAACTGACAAGCTCCTTATTTGTTAATAAAAAAAAAAAATCCCTAATGTTCAGTCACCTACCATTTTCTTCTCCTCTACAACCTGTCCTGCCTTTTAATGTATAAAGGATTGAACCCCACCCTAGGTTCTCTCTCTCTCTCTCTCTCTCTCTCTCTCTCTCTCTCTCTCTCTCTCTCTCTCTCTCTCTCTTCCTTTCTTTAGGTAGCACCAGTAGAAATTACCACACTTACCTCCCAATCATGCTCACCCCCCCCCAATATCTCAAACCTTCTTCCCTAAACAAATGGAGAGCACTTCCCACCTCATTCTTGCATTGAAATCATAGAGGAACTACTACACCACCCCTCACACATACAGGAGGGCACATTACCTCAGGTCATCTATACCTGGTACACAGATATCAGCTCCTTTTTACATGCTGGGGCTCCAAAAGTGGGTTATGCTATAGTGTCAGATACTGAGGAAGTTGAGGCATAGTCCTCCCTGCCCATGCCACTAATCAGCAGACTGAAATTATAGCTCTCATCCATACCTTCCAATTGTCACAAGGACAACCCCTAAACATATACACAGACTCCAAACATGCCTGCCACATCATTCTTTCCCTTGATGCCACCTGGAAAAGAGAGCAGACTATTTGCAACAAAGGGAGGATCAATAACCAACTCATACCAAATTATGGCTATGCTAAAGGCTTCCCATTATCCCACAGCTATAGGAATTGTTCACAGATACTCCTACCAAACTGGTGAGTCTATCGTTTCTAAAGGAAATAGCCTAGCCAGCAGGGTAAATAACCCACATCTTCAAATCATACCCCTAGACACTGGACAAATTCTGTCCTATCTACACTGGCTCTTTCATCTTAAATCAAGCCTTGTCTCACTTCTTTAAGGCCCAACTGCAGCCCACTCCAGGGTATCTTTCTTAAGAACTAGTACAGCCTCTTGTGAACTCTGTCAAATATCAGGTGCCAACTCGAGTTATTGCAGTCCCTGCCTTTCCTACTCATCAAGCCAGAGGTGCTTTTCCTAGAATCGTCTGGCAACATGACTTTACACACATGCTCACGGTCAAACATGTTAGGAACTTTCTGGTGTTGGTGGACACCTTCTCAGAATGGATAGAGGCATCCCCCAACAACAACAAAAGGGCCTAGCGAGTCTTGGACCTCTTCCTCTGGGAAATCATTCCCTACTTGGTAATCCCCACTTCCCCTAACTCAGACAATGACCCTAAATTCACCTCCCAGATTTCCTAAACTTAATCCAAAGCCCTCAACATTGTTGTCATTTCCATATCCCATACCATTCCCAACACTCAGGAAAGATCAAACGGAAACTAGGCACTTTTTAAAGAAAATCCTTGTCAAACTTTCACAAGAAATTTACCTCAATTAGACAACGTTCATACCATTGGCTCTTGTCTTTCCATCTTGCTATTTGAGCTCATGCACAGATGATGAGTCCTAGTCTTCCACCCAAACCCTTACCTCTTTCTCTCTCCCTCAATCACATAATCACCCCCTTATTTGATCACCTGCTCTCCCTCCTCTGGAACTTTACTGGCCTTGTCAATCACCAGTACTATCCACAGCTTTGTAGCAGAACTCTCAACCTTCCCTGCTGCCTCCTCACCCTGCTCCCATGCCCTGTAGATCCTACAGGTCTTTCTTAAGGAAACACCTCCCCTCCCATAGATATTGATCTTTCCCACCTCTTGACTCTAGCCTGCACTGCCTGCTATCCCATAGGCCTGCAGGAAAACCAGGTCTACTGCCCCAAGATATTCTTCCTCTCTCTTTTGCTCTATTTCCAAACCCCCAGTTTCATCCTCTCAGAACACCCGTGGAAACCTTCTCTTCCGTGCCCTCCTGCTTCCATCATTTTGTAGATCCCACATTTCTTATCCTATAACTTTTCTCCCAAAAACTCATTGCTTTGTCCCAAATCCCAACCTCAATAGGCATCCATGGCTAACCCAAGGACTACTCCTTCAAGGACTACAAGTATGCTGAAAGTGGACACACACCTTTCTTACTGCTACTAAGATATAATCCTCCCAGTCTCATTCTCAGCTTTGTATCAGAAAACCTGATATAGTCTCCCTTTCCTCTGTGACCTCATTCCCAATGGAATTCTCCAAAATTACTTACCACAACTAAGCCCAGTATCTCAGCCTCTAATACCAGCAAACATTCAGAAATACAAGAGAAGAATCCCAGCTCAAAGCATCAGAAAATATTTTCAACAAAATTATACAAGAAAAAATTCCTAGCCTGAAGGAGATGCCTATAAAAGTACAAGAAACATACAGAACACAGAATAAATTGGACCAGATAATAAATTCTCCTCAGTACATAATAATTAAAACATCAAACATACAGGACAAAAATTATTAAAATCTGCAAGAGAAAAAAATCAAGTAACATATAAAGGAAGGCCTATTAGAATTGTACTTGACTTCTTAATGGATATTCTAAAAGCCAAAAGGGCCTGGACAGGTGTGCTACAGACTATAAGAGACCATATATGTGAGCCAAGACCCTTATACACAACAAAATCTTCAATTGCCATAGATGGAGAAAATGACATATTCCGTGATAAAGTCACATTTAAAATAAATCTATCAATACAGCCTTCCTTATAGAAGGAAAACTTCAACCAAGGGAGGTTAAGTACATCCACGAAAACAAAGAAAATAAATAAACCCATACCAGCAAAATCAAAACAAGAAAAACACACATGACAACCACCACTAATAACAAAACAACGGGAATCAACAATCATTGGTCATTGATATTTCTCAACATCGGAGATTTCAGTTCTCCAACAAAAAGACACAGACTAACACAATGGGTGTGAAAACAGGATCTATCTTTCTACCACATAAAAGAAACACACATCAGCATCAAAGATAGACATTACCTCCATTACCTCAGAGTAAGATATTAGAAAAAGATTTTTCAAGAAAAATAACCTAAAAAGCACGCTGATGTAGCTTTTCTAATATTTAAAGACTGGACTTCCAAACAAAATTATTCAAAAGAGATAGAGAAGAACTCTACATATTCATCAAAGGAAATATTCATCAAGATAACCTTTCAATTCTTAACATCTATGTGCCAAACCCAAATGAACACAAGTACATAAAAGAAACATTATTAACTTAAATATTGATGCTCACACACTGATAGTGGGAGACTTCAATACCACACTATCACCAATGGACAGGTCATCCAGACAAAAACTAAACAAAAAAATGCTAGAGTTATCAGATATTATAAACCAAATATGCCTGGCATAAATTTACAGACTTTTATTATTACAAACATTCCCCAAAACACAAAAGAACATACCTTCTTTTCAGCATCTCACAAAACTTTCTCCAAATTGACCACATACTCAGACACAAAGCAAATCTCAATAGATAGAAGTAATTTGAAATAACTTCCTGCATTCTGTCAAATCTCCATGGTTTAAAACTGGATATCAACAAAAGGAATAACAAAAAGCTTAAAAAATGTGTGGAAACTGAATAGTTCTCTACTAATTGACCACTGAATGAAGACAGAAAGTAAGACTTTCTAGAGTTCAATAAAAATGAATACATGGCATACTCAAATTTATGGGATACAATGAAAGCAGTGTTAAGAGGAAATTTTGTAGCATTAAGTGCTTACATTTAATTTTTTTCCAGAAAGCTTAACTAGCAACTTAAAAACACACCTGAAAGCTCTAGAATGAAAAGAAGAAATCCACCCAAGAAGAGTAGATGGCAAGAAATAATCAAAGCAAGGGGTTAAAAATCAATAAAATAGAATCAAAGAGAAAAATACAAACTGTCAATAAAAAAGAGTTGGTTCTTTGAGGATGTAAACAAGATATAAAAACCCTAAACCTCTGAACTAACTAAAAAATAGAGAATGTCTAAATTAATATAATCAGAAAAAACAGGGAAATAAAAACAGACACAAGGAAATCCAGAGAATCATTAGGATATACATTAAAATTATATACTGTGCCAAATTGGAAAATCTAAAAAAAAAATTGATAATTTACTTGATAGTTAAAGCAACATAGTCAAAGCAAGATCATCTAATTTAAACAGACCTATAACCCTTAGTGAAAGAAAAACTTTCATTTAAAATCTTCCAACAGAAAAGATCTTTACCAATTCAATATCTAATAGAAGGCTAATATCCAATATATACAAAGAACTCAAGAAGTTAGACTCCAGAGAACCAAATAACCCTTACTTAAAAAATGGGGAACAAAGCTAAACAGAGAAATCTCAACTGAGGAAAACTCAATTTCTAAGAAGCACCTAAAAAAGTGCTCAACATCCTTAGTTGTAAGGGAAATGCAAATCAAAACAACCCTGAGATCTCACCTCACACCAGTCAGAATGGCTAAGATCAAAAACTCAGGTGATATCAGATGCTGGTGAGAATGTGGAGAAAGAGGAACACTCCTCCACTGCTGGTGGGATTGCAAGCTGATAAAACCACTGTGGAAATCAGTTTGGCAGTTCCTCAGAAAATTGGACATAGTACTACCAGTGGACCCAGCTATACCATTCCTGGGTATATACCCAGAAGATGCTCCAACATGTAACAAGGACACATGCGCCACTATGTTCATAGCAGCCATATTTATAATAGCCAGAATCTTGAAACAACCCAGATGTCCCTCAACAGAGGAATGGATACAGAAAATGTGGTACATTTACACAATGGAATACTACTCAGCTATTAAAAACAATGACTTCATGAAATTGACAGGCAAATGGATGGAACTTGAAAATATCATCCTGAGTGAGGTAACTCAGTTTGATGAAGGAGTCCAATGGAGGAGTTGGAGAAGGGACTGAAGGAGCTGAGAGCATTTGCAGCCCTATGGGTGGAACAACAGTGTCAACTAGCCAGACCCCCCAGAGCTCCCGGGGACTGGACCACCAACCAAAGAGTACACATGGAGGGACCCATGGCTCCGGCCGCTTATGTGGCAGAGGATGGCCTTGTTGGACATCAGTGGGAGGAATGGCCCTTGGACCTGAGGGGGTTCAATGCCCCAGTGTCGAGGAATGCCAGAGCGAGAAGACAGGAGTGGGTGGATTGGTGGGGGAGCACCCTCATAGAGGCAGAAGGAAGATATGCATAAGGGGTTTCTGAAGGAGATACCTGGAAAGGGGGAAACATTTGAAATGCAAATAAAGAAAATATCCAATAAAAGAAAAAAGAAAGAAAAAAAGAAAGTCTGGGAGGCGGGGAGCCCAGAGCCAGATGGTTCTCATGTAGAATTCCACCAGATTTTTAAAAAAGATTAATGCCAATATTCCAATTATTTTATACACTAGAAACTGAGGGGCCATTGCCAGATCCATTGTATAAGACTTCAGCTACCCTGATACCAAACCAAATAATGTCTCTAGAAAGAAAATTACAGACCAATTTCCCTTTGGAGCATAGATGAAAAAAATAATAAAATATTTGTGCACCCCATCCAAGTTCACATCAAAAGGATTATCCACCATGATCAAGTAGGTATCATTTCAGAGATGCAAGGATGGTTCAATATATAAAAATTAGTAAGTGTAATTGACCACAGAAACAAATTGAAAGAAAAAAATCACATGATAATCTCGTTAGATGCAGAAAAGGCTTTTGACAAAATCCAGAGATTAGGGGTACAAGGCACATACCTCAGTGAAATAGAGGCAATTTACACCAAGCCCATAGCCAATATTGACTTAAATAAAGGGAAATTCAAAATAATTCAACTAAAATCAGGAACAAGAAAATAGTATCCACTCTCTCTTTGTCTATTAAATATAGTATTTGAAATTCTAGCTGGAACAGTAAGACAATTAAAGGAGATCAAGGGAATATAAATTGGAATGAAAAAAGTCAAAGTGTTATTATTTGCAGATGGCAAGATAGTATAATTAAGCAACCCTAAAAATTCCATCAGGAAATCTTATAGCTGATAAACATTTTCAACAAAGTAGCTAGATACAAGGTTAACGTAAAAAAAAAAAAATTCCTAGACACAAATAGCAAATGAACTGAGAAAGAATTTAGGAAAACATCACCCAACTCTAACCAAGCAAGTAAAAGATCTGTATGACAATAACTTCAAGTCCCTAAAGAATGAAATTGAAGAAGACCTCAGAAGATGGATAGGTCTCCTATGATAGATCATGAATCAGTAGGATTAACATAATGAAAATAGACAACGTACCAAAAGCAATCTACAGATTCAATGTAACCCCCATCAAAATTCCAACACAATTGTTTACAAACCTTGAAAGAGAAATGTTCAATTTCATTAGGGGAAAAAAAACAGAATAGTTAAAACAACCCGAAACAATAAAGGAACTACTCGAGATCTCACCATCCCTTATTTCAAGGTGCAACATAGAACTATAGCTATAAAAAACAAATGATAGTGACACCAAAACAGACATGTTGATCAATGGAATCCAGGTAAAGACACAGACACAAATCCATATACATATAGACACCTGATCTTTGAAAAAGAAGCCAGAAATACACACTGAAAAAAAAAAAAAAGACAGCATCTTCAACAAATGGTGTTGGCTAAACTGGATGTCTGCATATAGAAGAATGCAAATAGAGCATTGCTTATCCTCTTACATGAACCTCAAGTCCAAGGGAGTCAAAGATAAGTAAAGAACTTCAGGTTGCCTAGTCTAAGAAAATATTTCTGGGTGTGTTCTGTGGAACTGAATTCAAACAAAGTGAGATTTTTCCAAAGTAAACCTTAATATTTTCCTTAGAATACCTTAGAGATTTTCCAAAGTAAACATTATCATCAATGCAACCAATCCTATGTTTGTGGTTTATATTTAAAATTCCAAACCAGAGAAAAGACAGTCTTCAGAAACAGCTCAGAGAAGGAATACTTGAGGTGGGAGGTGGATGGTTATACTGTTGTGCTTTATAAAAAGATAAGGAGAGAAGGAATATGTTTGGTGGATGTGTAGTCAGGTATGGAGGAAGGGCGTGCCTCTGTGGGCCCATGCTGAGGCATCCCTTCCCCCTGAGGGACCAGCCACATGACAGTATAGTGTAGAATAGAGTTTATTCAGGGGATGGGGGGGGGGATGGAGAAAGTAGTAGAGACAGAGAAAGGCAGAGAGAGTAGAGGAGTAGAGACTGGTCATGAGCACATAGAGGCCGGAGGGGAAATGAGGAGGAGGGAAGGAGCAAGAAGACAGGAGAGCAAGAGAGAGGATGGGACAGGCAGCTCCTTTTATAGAAAGTCAGGCATACCCTGCTGTTGCCAGGTAACTGTGGGGCAAAGCCTAGAAAAAATGGCAACATTTCAATGTTTTGGATTAATTAATAAAGAAAAAAATAGAAAGAGGTGATGGTGGAGCAGGAATGTAGTCATCATAATCTTAGCTACTTCCTGCTGACTTTGGGGCAATGTGTCTCTAGAAAACTTAAGAAAATAGGTATGGGGATGTTGATCCTGTCAGAGGAGAGTTGGCTATTTCCTTGATGTCCGGGAGTCTGTGGATAGACTGAAAGGAATAAGTCCAGTAGAAGTGTCTATGTCTGAGTGTAGATTAGAGCATCTGTGGGTTGCTTCTCTGGAGCTATTGTAGATGTAGTAAATGCCTGGACTTGACAAGATGCTGAAACACACACACACACACATACACACACACATATTATAGGTAGAGAATAAAGTTAAGTACATTTGGGAGAAAGAAAATTTTTCTTAGGAGTACTTTTGAAAGTACATTTGAAACCCTTAAGTCTTGGTGGTTGGGGGTAAGTCTAAATTTCAGGGCACTGGCGAAGAATCCTGCCCTCTGAAGTAGGTAAGTATACTTATCTGGATGGAGTCTACTTGGTCCATGACAGGTAGATCTGAGTGGGTTTTCTGTAGTTTATAAATTATAGAAGACAGCTGGGCAGTGGTGGCACACACCTTTAATCCCAGCACTTGGGAGGCAGAGGCAGGCAGATTTCTGAGTTTGAGGCCAGCCTGGTCTACATAGCGAGTTCCAAGATAGCCAGGATAGCTATATAAAGAAACCCTGTCTCAAAATAAAGCGAAACAAAACAAAACAAAAAAAGTTATAAAAGATAAATTTGTTAACATGAACAGTCTTTAAGATGAGCTTAGAGAAGGCAAAAACCTTTTGTGGGGCAGAAGTAGCAAGAAGAGCTTTTTCTTTCTGTCTAGAGAACTGGATATACATAACAAAAAACAATTTTAAGTTTACAATTGAGAGACAAAGGAAACTCAAAACCTTGACTCTGTGAATACAGTTGATCATATAGCACGAAAAACACCTAAAGTCTATAGTTAAAGTACAATCAAATGAAATGTATTTAAATATGATAGCTTATTGTATAGATTCAGTATGAGAAACACTTTAAATGTAGTTAAAAGACAATCAAAGAAAACTTAAAATTTGAATTTGTGATTATATAGTTGTATAGTTAGATCATATAGTGGAATGTTTTATTAGGGTTACCCAAATAATGTAACTCAAATAATGTTAGGACAGTGGCATGGTAAGAAGAGAAAATATGAAGCATTTAGTTGCTGGAAACTGAGTTTACGCAAGGAAGTAACAGGTTACATCTGTGAAAGCTCACATCTGAACTTATGCATTGTTTATCATGAAGTCTATAATGATTTTATTAATGAGCAAGTATAGTGGTGAACTACCTTAGGGTAAGGAGGTAGGTTTCTTTTCTAGCTATCAAGCTGAAGTTACCTTAGCTGTCAATGTAGTCAGAAATCTGGGGAAAAATAAATTATAATCTAGGAATCATGTATTAATTAAAAATGACAGAGTCCATCTATAGTCCACTACATAAACAGTTCCCAGGTCACTGTGGTCTCCATGGCAACTTGGGTAGAATCAGTCTGGCTTTCAAGATCAGAAAAGCTTTTTTCCCCGTGGAGTTAGATATGTGTGAAATGAGAAATGCTTGATTTAGGCAACATAACATTTGATTCTCGGGCTATCCTATCCTGTCCACAGAATAGACCAAGCCCTGGCAGTGGGCAAAGCAATGGTGGTGTTTCTCAGTCATCATAATACCACTATCCAGGCAGTCTCTTGTCCCTGTGCATATATCTTTTCAGAGATATTGGTGGCTTAACTGTTAGGCTTTGGGAGTCTCTGTCAGGCATACCTGGCTGTTGCTAGGTAACTGTGGGGCAGAGCCTAGACAAAATGCCTACATATACCACCACAGAATTAAAGACGCTCTTGTTTCTATTCATGTCTATCATTTTAAAACATATTTGCTGCTAAGCAAGATATAAAATTCAATAAATTCCTTTGTCCAGTGCCCTTTAGCTAAACCAAACCCAAGAAAAGTCTCTGGCCTGTGCTGCCATAAACATACACATAAATCACTTTACAGGATGCTAAACAGGAAACCTAGAAGCTCTAGTTTTTTTTTTTATTATTGGATATATTTTTTATTTACATTTCAAATTATTTCCCCTTTTCTGCCCCCCCACTCCAAAAGTCCTATAAGCCCCCTTCCCTCCCCCTGTTCTCCCACCCACCCCTTCCCACTTCCCTGTACTAGTTTTGCCTTATACTGCTGCACTAAGTCTTTCCAGAACCAGGGGCCACTCCTCCGTTCTGCTTGTACCTCATTTGATGTGTGGATTATGTTTTGGGTATTCCAGTTTTCTAGGCTAATATCCACTTACTAGTGAGTGCATACCATGATTCACCTTTTGAGACTGGGTTACCTCACTTAGTATGATGTTCTCCAGCTCCATCCATTTGCCTAAGAATTTCATGAATTCATTGTTTCTAATGGCTGAATAGTACTCCATTGTGTAGATATATACATTTTTTGCATCCATTCTTCCGTTGAGGGATACCTGGGTTCTTTCCAGCATCTGGCAATTATAAATAGGGCTGCTATGAACATAGTAGAGCATGTATCCTTATTACATGGTGGGGAATCCTCTGGGTATATGCCCAGGAGTGGTATAGCAGGATCTTCTGGAAGTGAGGTGCCCAGTTTTCGGAGGAACCGCCAGACTGATTTCCAGAGTGGTTGTAACAATTTGCAACCCCATCAGCAGTGGAGGAGTGTTCCTCTTTCTCCACACCCTCTCCAACACCTGCTGTTTCCTGAGTTTTTAATCTTAGCCATTCTGACTGGTGTAAGGTGAAATCTCAGGGTTGTTGTGATTTGCATTTCCCTAATGACTAATGAAGTTGAGCATTTTTTAAGATGAGAAGCTCTAGTTTTAACTTTCATTTCCCTAGTTAGAGGTTGGCATGCATCAACTTAGAGCCCATTCCTTAATAGATTATAAGGTTGAATTCATTTCCTGACCAGCTAGTGTGTACAAGTCCTGTCAGAAGCTGCTTGGACTTTGATTGATTTGTTTTGGTTACTGCTTTGATTCGGAGTCATGCAATGGCCATGTAGATCCTGAGAGGAGGACACAAGGAAATGCAAATCTCTCTAACTCAGGAATGCAACTGTCAAAGAGTGTAGGGGGTGGGAAGAAAACTCAGCATTTGCCTGAATTCAGGTTGAAAGTGCTCTTTTGTGCTGGGCGGTGGTGGCGCACGCCTGTAATCCCAGCACTTGGGAGGCAGAGGCAGGCAGATTTCTGAGTTTGAGGCCAGCCTGGTCTACAGAATGAGTTCCAGGACAGCCAGGGCTACACGGAGAAACCCTGTCTTAAAAAAACCAACCAACCAATCAATCAAACAAACAAACAAAAAAGAAAGTGCTCTTTTGCATGTGCGTGATGTTTCCTAACTATGATGGAAGTAAAATTGTTTTTGCATTTTCCTGCAACAACCTGCTTTCACTTTGCAGCTTTTGTGATCATTAGGAAAGCTGATGATGTTGCTCCTAGCCTATTGTTTTTTCCTCAAGGTCCCAGCCAAACAGTTGTTCTTTGGGCAGAGACTGGAGTCAGCTACAGTGCCTATACCTAGTGACAGCACTGAGGACTCACTCTCCTATTTCCTTCACCCCAGGTGTCTCTCTTCCAAGAAGTTATGTGTTAAGTTCTAATTCCCCCAAAGAAAATCTCTAATAGATTAAGTTGAACAATACTGTAGATAAAGGTGATCAAACAACAGCCATTTTATATGACTCAACTTACTACCCACCTTACTACCATGGAACAACCAGAGTGACCTCATGCTAGCTAGCCATTGCATATGGACCATTATTCTGTGTTACTCAATTTGAGCTATGTAAAACTGGACAGGTAGTTAAATAAAAGAACTCTTGGAAATTTGGAGGTGTAGGGAGGAGCCTCCAGATCTCAGTAGCTCACTGGCCTAGAGCAGGCTTATCTTAGAGACAGGAGTACTGAGCCATTTCACTCTTATACTTGTCCCTGTTCAGAAAAAGTAGCAGTAGCCACAAATTTAAACTGTTTTCTTCCCCTGAGTAGAGTGAGCTGTGACAACTGACTGAAAAGAAAAGAAAAAAAAAAAACTTGAACGGTCACATAATTTATGGTTTCTGGCTTCTAGGAAGAAAGGTTTTAAAAGTTCCAGTACCGTGTGCCCTCTGAGCCTGAGAAAATTAGTCAAAGAAATGATCCTAGCTGTGCAGAAAGTTCCTCTTTCCAGAGGCTCTTTTGCCAGGTTATATGCTAAAAGAGAGCTGTGGACTTGAGCAAGTGCCTTCTGTAAAATTGCAAGTGGATAGTGAGATGGTTCAAAGGATAAAGGAACTTGCTACCATTCTTGTTATCTTAGTTTGGGTTTCTATTACTGTGAAGTCACACGGTGACCAAAGCAATTCTTGTACAGGAAAACATTTAATTGGGGCTCACTTACAGTTTAGAGGCTTAGTCCATTGATGTCAAGGAGGGAAGCATGGCGGCATGCAGGCAGACATGGTGCTAGAGGAAGAGCTGAGAGGTCTACATCTGGATTCACAGGCAGCTGAAAAAGACTGCCATACTGGGCATGGCTTGGGCATCTGGGACTCAAAGCCCACCCCTAGTGACATACTTCCTAGAGCAAAGGCACACCTACTCCAGCAAGGCCACACCTAACAGTGCCACTCCCTATGGGCCTATGGGGGCAGTTTTTATTCATACTACCACATATGCCTACCTGAGCTCGGTCCTTGAAACCCATGTGGTAGAAAGATAGAACTGACTTCAGCAAATTGTTTTTTGCCTCTGCATATTTGTCCTGTCACTGAATGTCTACACAAACACACATTCACACTCAAAATCAATATATGTAAATGTAAAAAATGACATGACATTGTATTTGCATGTGGCCAGCCCACATCTTCCCTGTCCTTTAAGTCGTCTCTAGGTTCCTTATGCACAATATAATGCAAATGCTGTAGAAATCTGGAATTAGCTAAAACTGTAGAATGAAACACACGCATGTAAGGGAAAACCTATCTCTAATCTGGGCTGCTCCTAATGCCGAAAACCTATATGAAAAAAGGAAACCTTTACTCTTTACCTGATTGCTTTTGCCTCACTTTCAAGTCAATCCCTTTACTGTATCAGAACCTACTTCTTCAATATTCTGGCATGTACTGAAGACCAGCTGAGAAGTCCAGTTTTTATGGTCTGAAAAACTACGAAATTCTTGGCCTTTCCACTCATAGCCAGCTATTGTTCGATTAGCTGCACCAAAGCCTATAAATCATTATAACAAAATCCTTTTCTTATATATAGAAATAGATTCATTTTGAAGGGTCTATTACTCTAAAGAATCCAGAGCTATACAAATTTTAGAACCAGAAGAGGTTCTAGAGCAACAGAAATCTATGGATGAGTCTTTTGAGTAAGTGACTAGTCTTTTCAATTTGCTAACACATTGTTACCTGGGGGTTCAGAAATTATGAAAAACTCATGGTGTGAACTATTTTACACACTTAAGGAAATAAGTGCATTTGACTATCCTGATTCACAACTGTGAGTGGCAGTGGATTTGGTAACTTAGTTTGGGTTTTATTGCTATGAAGAGACACCATGACCAAGGCAACTCCTATAAAAGTAAACATTTAATTTGGGCTGGCTTGCAGTTTCAGAGGTTCAGTCCATTATAATCATAGCAAGAAATATAGCAGTGTCCAAACAGATATGGTGCTGAAGAAGGATCTGAGAGTTCTACATATTGATCTGAAGGCAACCAGAAGACTACTGTGTTTCATACTGGGCATAGCTTAAGATATATATTACCTCAAAACCCCACCCTCCATGGTGACACACTTTAACAAGACAATAAGGCCGAACCTCCTAATAATGCTACTTCCCATGGGTCAAGTGTTCAAACAGGAGTCTATTGGGGTAGGGGGCATGCCTATTCAAATCACCACAGTAACTGTATATAAAAAGTTTGACAATTTGTGGGAAAATAATGATGGTCAGTCACTCCTAGCCTCTTTGAATAAATTGATAAAGGAAAGGAATGAGCTCTGTTATAAAATTAATCAATTATTAGTATCTCAGAAGGGCATAACAACATTCATGAAAGACAACAATGAATTCAGTAATAAATTTGACCAGCTCCAAATATGCATAAACAATCTAAAGGTTTCTAAGTATACACTGTAAAAGAATCTTCTCTCCAGCAGCCACAGTGTTCAAGTTGTAGAAAATAAAACTGAAGCCCTCACTATAAGTTTGGCTGGATTACAGTGAAAATTTGAGTTCCAGCCTCAAAGAAGTTAAAGGACATTAATTGATAATGAATTGGATCCTGCACCTTGGATGGCATGTGTGGGAGGGCTCTATAGAACCCTCAAATTCTCAAGAGTTTATCTCACATAAGGAAGTAGTCACTCCACCATCAACAGAAGATTCATACTACCACTACATGAAATATTGCCCTTTTCACTTTGACTGAGAAAATGAATCCTTCATTGTGTGCTAAACCAGCAGTTACTTTCTCTGAAGAAAATGCCAGGTAAGACAATACTGATGCCCCACCCCTAGGCCCACCAATAGTTGCCTCTGGACCTAACCTGAATTTAAGACAAATGATGCTTGTAGGCGGGTAGAGAGTGTTGTCCATGAGGATGTATGATATACTACGAAAGAGCTTAATGAGTTTCCTAGTTCATTCAAGCAGAAATCTGAGGAATATGTATAGGAATGAATTTTAAAGGATAACAGTGGAAGAAACATAAAACTGGAACAGGCCTAGTTTATTGATATGGCTCCTGTGGTAGTTTGAATATGGTTGGCCCAGAGAATGGCACTATTAGGAAGTGTGGCTTTGTTGGAGTAGGTGTGGACTTGTTGGATGAAGTGTGTTGCTATGGGGTTGGGCTTTGAGACCTTCCTCCTAGATGCCTGGAAGTCAGTCCCCTCCTGTTACCTTCCAAATAAGATGTAGAATTCTCAGCTCCTCAAACAATATGCCTGCCTGGATGCTGCCATGCTTCCTCCCGTGAAGATAATGGACTGAACCTCTGAACCTGTAAGCTAGACCCAATTAAATGTTGTCCTTTGTAAGAGTTGCCTTGGTGTTGGTGTCTCTTCACAGCAAGGGAACCCTAACCAAGCCCCTCTGAGTGGAGATTCTAGGTTTAATATGGAAGTTCACACAATTGTTGTTTTTAAAGGGAGGCAAAAGTTTGTTTAAATGGTTGGCTGAATCATTTATCAAAAGATGATAGAAGTTCTGAAAAGAACTTGGAGATGCCTGATATCCCTTGGCTTAGTGTTGATGAAGGGATTTTAAAGCTCACGAAATTGGTATACTAGATTGGGTATCCTGTGTAAAAGCTAATCCTCCACAATGAGAAAGCCCAGAAGACATGCCCTTCACTTATCCTTATAAGAAGTAAAATGGTGAGAGGGCCACTAGCCCATTTGAAGTGCTTTGTTGTTGTCATTCTCCTTGGGCCAGACCTGAAGATCGGAGATGCTGCTGCTAGGTTGGATGAACTAAAGGCAATGGATTTAAGTGGACCCTGAGGGAGGTAGGGGTCAGGTGGCAGCACTGAATCACCAAAGGGCAAAGTGGTTACAGTTATTATAAAGGACAGAATAGACAAAGCAATATTTCTATCAGCCTGACCTGTAACTGGAAACATGAAACGTGAATTTTATGGTGCATTACTCTTATGAAACTTCAGTGTTTCCAGGCATGAAATAGATAAGATGCCAAATGAATTTTTGTTTGATCTGTATAAGCAGAAAAAGGAAACAAATGAAAGTAAGGCTACATTGGATCATGGCAAAAGGGAATCTTGGCTTGTGATTCAATTTCCAGACTTGAGCCAGTTTGCAAACTCAGAACATTTTGAATGAATGTATAGCCAGGTTCCCCTAAGGAAGGACCTTGATAAAATACTTAAAAGTTTTACCTGTTAACTTCCCTCTCCTCATCTCCCATCCTTCCCTAGAAGGACTATGGCCTTTTATAAGAATAACTCTACATTGGGGAAAAGGAAACCATCAGACTTTGGATATTGGATACTGGTTCTGAATTAACACTGACTCTTAGAAATCTAAAGAAACATTGTAGTCTTCCAGTTAAAGTAGGTGCTTATGGAGGTCAGGTTATTAATGGAATTTTGGCTGAATTCTGACTTCCAGTAGGTACAGTATGTCTCAAAACTCATCCTGTGATTGTTTCCCTGGTTCCTGAATATATAATTGGTATAGATAAACTGAGAAGTTGGCAGAATTCTCACATTGGTTCCCTGACTTGTGGAGTAAGGAATATTATGGTTGGAAAGGCTAAAAGGGAACCTTTAGAGTTACTTCTGCCAGGGAGAAAAGTAAGTCAAAACCAGTATCGCATCTCTGAAAGAACTGCAGAAATTAGTGTCATCATCAAGGACTTGAAAGATGTAGGGATGATGGTTTCTACAACATCTTCATTTAACTATTTATCTGCCCAGTACAGAAGACAGAGATTGAGAAGAATAATGGTTGACTATCAAAAACTCAATCAGGTAGTAACTCCAAGTGCAGCTGCTGTACCAGATATGGTATCCTTAATTGTGTAGGTTAATGCATCTTCTGGTACATGGTATATAGCTATCAATCTAGAAATGCCTTTTTCTCGGTACCTGTCCATAAGGAACACCAGAAGCAATTTGCTTTCAGTTGGCAAGGCCAGAAGCATAACTTTGCAGTTTTACTTCAAGAATATATTAACTTAGGATAGGGAGCGGCGGCAGCAGCAGCAACAGCACCAGCGGCTGGTCCAGAGGAAGGGCCATCAGCAGTGGAACCAAGCAGACAGGGTCCAGGCAGACCCTGCGACCACGACCACTGGCTATCGCTGGCCAGCCAGGCTGCAAGCAGCAGAGGATTTACAGTGCCTTTCACCACACAGAAGCCACATCAGAACTCTGCCTCCTACCAGTCAGTTATGAGAGACCGGCCTCCATCTTGGTTCTCGGACACCAGAGAGATCAGACAGACTGAGGTATGCAAATACAACCCGAGACCAACATCGCGGGGGTCTAAGAGCGACAGGCGTTGGCCTGCACCCAGGCCCTGGGCTGGGGGAGGGGGGGCACAGGTGTGCAAACCCGGCCAGGAGGTTGTTTGCCTGGGCTGGCGCACGCAAGCGCTGGAGCGCCATTTTGCCTACAGGAAGGCAGAGAGTCCTAGCAGGCAAAACCAAACCTGCTAACAGGCATAGCCCAAGGCTAACATAGCAGGGGTCTCAGACGGTCAGGCCCTGGACTGTCCCCAGGCCCTGGGCTGCTCGGTGGGCCATCTGTGTGCCAACCCAACCTGGCCAGGAGGTTGTTAGCCCAGCAGACTCTCCCAGCACTCTCAGGGAGCACTCACACGCCGCCATCCTGGCCACCTGACAGACCCAATTAACACTCACAGCTGAGGGGAACTTTGCTCGGACATTGGCCTGCCAGGCTTTTGCCTAGACTCAGGGCCTGAGCAGCCAGGCTAGCCTTGTGTGCACCAACCTGGTAGGGAGTTCTTCTGCCCAGCAGAGTGATCAGCATGCAGAAAAGGGTCCCTGCAGCATACAGCCTCAGCACTCCCTGAAGGAGCAAACGGGCACCATCTGGTTCACAGACACAATCTGGGGCAAAGCACACTAAGGCTGCAAGGGCACCCAAGAGGAGCACAACACATCAGCAATCTGCAACAGGGGAAACCCTGCCATCCAGTGTTGGAGAAATAGCCCTGGAGCCTCTCAGGAGGCTGAAACACCAGCCAGAGACAAGACCAACTAGCTCCAGAGAACAAGATGGCAAAGGGCAAATGCAGGAATGCTACTAACAGAAATCAAGGCAATATGGCAGCATCTGAACCAAACTCTCCAACATCAGCAAGGCCTGGTTATGCCAACACACCAGAGAAACAAGATTTGGATTTAAAATCACTGGTCATGATGCTGCTAGAAGAACACAAAAAGGACATAAATGAATCTCTTAAAGAAATACAGGGGAGCATGAATAAGCTAGAAACCCATATAATGAAAACACTTAAAGAAATGCAGGAGAATATGGCCCAGGAGATAGAAGCCAATAAAAAAGAAAGGAAAAAAAAAACTTAAAGAAATGCAGGAGAACTTGAGTCAACAGGCAGAAGTCATGAAAGAGGAAACACAAAAATCTCTTAAAGAATTACAGGAAAACACAAACAAACAAATGATGGAACTGAGCAAAACCATCTTGGATCTAAAAACAGAAGCAGAAACAACTAAGAAATCACAAAGGGAGACAACTTAGGAGATAGAAAACCATGAGAAGAAATCAGGGGCCAAAGATGCAAATATAAACAACAGAATACAAGAGATGGAAGAAAGAATCTCAGATGCTGAAGATACCATAGAAACCATTGACTCAACTGTCAAAGAAAATGCAAAATGCAAAAAGCTTGTATCCCAGAACATCCAGGAAATCCAGAATACAATGAGAAGACCAAACTTAAGGATTATAGGTATAGATGAGAGTGAAGATTTACAACTGAAAGGGCCAGCAAATATCTTCAACAAAATTATGGAAGAAAACTTTCCCAACTTAAAGAGAGAGATGCCTATGAATATACAAGAAGCCTACAGAACTCCAAACAGACTGGACCTGAGCAGAAATACCTCCCGTCACATAATAATCAAAACCCCAAATGCACTAAACAAAGAAAGAATATTAAAGGCAGTAAGAGAAAAAGGCCAAGTAACATATAAAGGAAGACCTATCAGAATCACACCAGACTTCTCACCAGAGACCATGAAAGCTAGAAGATCCCTGGCAGATCTCATGCAGACTCTAAGAGAACATAAATGTCAGCCAAGACTACTATACCCAGCAAAACTCTCATTCACCATAGATGGAGAAATCAAGATATTCCATGACAAAACCAAATTTACACAATATCTTTCCACAAACCCAGCTCTGCAAAGAATAATAGGAGGAAAACTCCAATACAAGGAGGGAAACTACACCCTGGAAAAAGCAAGATAGTTACCTTCCTTCATCAAACCCAAAAGAAGATAACCACTCAAATATAAAAAGAACATCAAAAATGACAGGAAGTAATAATTACTATTCCTTAATATCTCTTAACATCAATGGTCTCAATTCCCCAATAAAAAGACATAGACTAACAGACTGGATAAGGAAACAGGACCCTACAATTTGCTGCATACAGGAGACACACCTCAGTGTCAAAGATAAAAACTACCTTAGAGTAAAAGGCTGAAAGACAATCTTACAAGCCAATGGTCACAGGAAACGAGCAGGAATAGCCATTCTAATATCAGATAAAATTGACTTTCAATCTAAAGACATCAAAAGAGACACAGAAGGACACTTCTTGCTGGTCAAAGGAAAAATCCACCAAGAAGAACTTTCAATTCTGAACATCTATGCGCCAAATTCAAGGACACCCTCATTCGTAAAAGAAACTTTACTAAAGCTCAAAGCACACATTACACCTAACAAAATAATTGTGGGGGACTTCAACACTCCACTCTCCTCAATGGACCGATCTGGAAAACAGAAACTAAACAGGGACACAGTAAAACTAATTGAAGCTTTGGACCAATTGGATTTGACTTATATTTATAGAACATTTCAGCCTAAAGCAAAAGATAGACCTTTTTCTCAGCACCTCATGGTACCTTCTCCAAAATCGACCATATAATTAGTCACAAGGCAGACCTCAACAAATATAAGATGATCGAACTAATCCCATGCCTCCTATCAGATCACTATGGTTTAAGAGTGGTCTTCAATAGCAACAAAAACAACAGAAAGCCCACATACACATGGAGGCTGAATAATACTCTACTAAATGACACCTTGGCCAAAGAAGAAATAAAGAAAGAAATCAGAGACTTTTTAGAATTTAATGAAAATGAAGGCACAACATACCCAAATCTTTGGGACACAATGAAAGCAGTGCTAAGAGGAAAACTCATAGCCCTGAATGCCTCCAAAAAGATAATGGAGAGAGCATACACTGGCAGCTTAACAAGCCCTGGAACATAAAGAAGCCAAATCACCCAGGAGGAGTAGAAGACAGGAAATCATCAAACTCAGGGCTGAAATCAATCAAATGGAAACAAAGAGAACCGTACAAAGAATCAACGAATCCAGGAGCTGGTTCTTTGAGAAAATCAACAAGATAGATAAACCCTTAGCCAGACTGACCAAAGGGCACAGAGAAAGTATCCAAATTAACAAACTTAGAAATGAAAAGGGGGGATATAACAACAGAAACTGAGGAAATCCAAATATCATCAGATCCAACTACAAGAGCCTACACTCAACACAACTGGAGAATCTGGAGAAAATGGACAATTTCCTTGACAGATACCAAATACCAAAATTAAATCAGGACCAAATAGATCATCTAAACAGTCCCATAAACCCTAAAAAAATAGAAGGAGTCATAGAAAGTCTTCCAACCAAAAAAAGCACAGAACCATATAGTTTCAGTGCAGAATTCTATCAGACCTTCAAAGAAGACTTAACACCAATACTCTACAAACTATTCCACAATATAGAAACAGAAGGAACACTACCCAATTCCTTCTACGAAGCCACAATTACACTGTTAACAAAACCACACAAAGACCCAACAAAGAAAGAGAACTTCAGACCAATTTCCCCTATGAACATCTATGCAAAAATACTCAATAAAATTCTTGCCAACCAAATCCAAGAACACATCAAAATGATCATCCACCATGATCAAGTATGCTTTATCCCAGGGATGCAGGGTTGGTTCAATATACGGAAATCCATCAATGCAATCCACTACATAAACAAACTCAAAGAAAAAAACCACATGGTCATTTCATTTGATGCTGAAAAGGCATTTGACAAAATTCAGCATCCTTTCATGCTTAAAGTCTTGGAAAGAACAGGAATTCAAGGCCCATACCTAAACATAGTAAAAGCAATACACAGCAAACCGGTAGCCAGCATCAAACTAAAGAGAGAAACTTGAAGCAATCCCACTAAAATCAGGGACTAGACAGGCTGCCCCTTTTCTCCTTATCTTTTCAATATTGTACTTGAGGTACTAACTCGGGCAATTCAACAACATAAGGAGGTCAAAGGGGTACAAATTGGAAAGGAAGAAGTCAAACTATCATTATTTGCAGATGAAATGATAGTCTACCTAAAAACTCCACTAGAGAACTCCTACAGCTGATAAACAACTTCAGCAAAGTGGCGGGTTATAAAATCAACTCAAGCAAATCAGTGGCCTTCCTATACTCAAAGGATAAGCAGGCTGAAAAAGAAATTAGGGAAATGACCCCCTTCACAATAGCCACAAACAGTATAAAGTATCTTGGGGTGACTCTTACCAAACATGTGAAAGATCTGTATGATAAGAACTTCAAGACTCTGAAGAAGGAAATGGAAGAAGACCTCAAAAAATGGGAAAACCTCCCATGCTCATGGATCAGCAGAATCAATATAGTTAAAATGGCCATTTTGCCAAAAGCAATATACATATTCAATGCAATGCCCATCAAAATCCCAACTCAATTCTTCACAGAGTTAGAAAACTATGAAGATAGCTAAAACTATTCTCAGCAACAAAAGAAATTCTAGGGGAATCAGTATCCCTGACCTCAAGCAATACTACAGAGCAATAGTGTTAAAAAAACTGCATGGTATTGGTACAGTGACCGGCAGGCAGATCAATGGAACAGGATTGAAGATCCAGAAATGAACCCACACGCCTATGGCCACTTGATCCTCGACAAAGGGACTGAAAACATCCAATGGAAAAAAGATAGCCTTTTCAACAAATGGTGCTGGTTCAACTGGAGGTCAGCATGCAGAAGAATGCGAATTGATCCATCCTTGTCTCCTTGTACTAAGCTCAACTCCAAATGGATCAAGGACCTGCACATAAAGCCAGACACTTTGAAGCTAATAGAAAAGGAACTGGGGAAGACCCCTGAGGACATCAGTACAGGGAGAAAGTTTCTGAACAGAACACTAATAGCGTATGCTCTAAAATCAAGAATTGACAAATTGGACCTCATAAAATTACAAAGTTTCTGTAAGGCAAAGGACACCATCAAAAGGACAAATCAGCAACCAACAAATTGGGAAAAGATCTTCACCAATCCTACATCAGACAGAGGGCTAATATCCAATACATATAAAGAACTCAAGAAGTTAGACTCCAGAAAACCAAACAATCCTATTAAAAAATAGGGTACAGAGTTAAACAAAGAATTCTCACCTGAAGAACTTCGGATGGCAGAGAAGCATCTTAAAAAATGCTCAACTTCATTAGTCGTTATGGAAATGCAAATCAAAAGAACCCCGAGATTTCACCTTACACCAGTCAGAATGGCTAAGATTAAAAACAGGAGACAGCAGGTGTTGGGGAGGATGTGGAGAAAGAGGAACACTCCTCCACTGCTGGTGGGGTTGCAAATTGGTACAACCACTCTGGAAATCAGTCTGGCCGTTCCTCAGAAAACTGAGCACCTCACTTCCAGAAGATCCTGCTATACCACTCCTGGGCATATACCGAGAGGATTTCCCAGCATGTAATAAGGATACATGCTCTACTATGTTCATAGCAGCCCTATTTATAATTGCCAGAAGCTGGAAAGAACCCAGGTATCCCTCAACAGAAGAGTGGATGCAAAATATGTGGTATATCTACACAATGGAGTACTATTCAGCCATTAGAAACAATGAATTCATGAAATTCTTAGGCAAATGGATGGAGCTAGAGAACATCATACTAAGTGAGGTAACCCAGACTCAAAAGGTGAATCATGGTATGCACTCACTAATAAGTGGATATTAACCTAGAAAACTGGAATACCCAGAACATAATCCACACATCAAATGAGGTACAAGAAGAAAGGAGGAGTGGCCCCTGGTTCTGGAAAGACTCAGTGAAGCAGTATTCGACAAAACCAGAACAGGGAAGTGGGAAGGGCTGGGTGGGAGGACATGGGGAGAAAAGGGGGCTTATGGGACTTTTGCGGAGTGGGTGGCTAGAATTGGGGAAATCATTTGAAATGTAAATAAAAAATATGTAGAATAAAAAAAGAATATATTAACTCTGGAGTTTTAACATTGTTAAAAAGGATCTTGATTGTCTCTCTGGTCAATAGAACATCACACTGATGCAGTATAATGATGACATTAGGCTGATTGGATCAAGTGAGCAGGAAGTAGCAACCAGTTTGGACTCTTTGGTAACACATATGCATATCAGAGGATAAGAAATAAATCCAAGCAAAATCTAAGTGTCTTCTACCTCAGCGAAATTCTTAGGAAACCAGTGGTGTGGGGAATGCAGAGATATTCCTTCTGAAGTGAAAGAGAAGTTATTGCACCTGGCCCATCCCACTACCAAGAAAGAAGCACAATGTTTAATGGACCTATTCTGAAAACAACACATTCCTCACTTGGGTGTGTTACTCCAGCCCATAAACCAAGTGACTCAGAAAGCTGCTAGCTTTGAGTGAGGTATGAAATAGGCAAAGGCTCTTCAACAGATCCAGGCTGATGTTCATGCTATTCTACCACTTTAACCATATGATCCTGCAGAGCTTCTGGTACTTTAGGTGTCATTGGCAGATAGGGATGCTGTTGGAGGCTTTGGCAGGCCCTCATATGTGAATCACAGAGGAGACCTTTGAGATTTTGAAACAAAGCTCTACCATACTCTGGAGACAATTATTCTCCCTTTGAAAGACAGCTCTTGGCTTTTTATTGGGCCTTAGTTGAAACTAAACTTTTAACAATGGGCCACCACGTTGCTGTGCAACCAGAGCTTCCTTTCATGAGCTGGGCATTATCTCACCCACCAAATTAGAAAGTAGCAGGTACACAGCAGCAATCTATTATCAAATTGAAGTGGTATATACATGATCAGGCCTGATGTTACATGAAGAAGTTTCCAAAATGTCTATGGTTTACTTCCATTACAATGCCACCTGTTGCCATAAGATTGGTTGACTGAGGAAGAGAAGACTAGGGCCTGTTTACTGGCAGTTCTGTATGTTATGCCAGCGCTGCATAGAAGTGGACAACTATAATATTAAAACCACTTTCTGGGAAAACCCTGGAAGATAGGTAAAGGGAAATCTTCACAGTAGACAGAACTTTGGGCAGTATACATGCTCATACAGTTTGTTAAGAAGGAGAAAGGGTCAGACATGAGATTGTTCACTTATTTATTATCTATAGCTAATGGATTGGCTAGCTTATCAGAGACTTGAAAAAAGCATGATTGAAAAAGTGAGGAGAAAGACACCTGGGGAAGAAGTATGTGGATAGATCTCTCCAGATGGGTGAAGGATGTGATTATAATTGTGTACAATGTAAATGCTCACCAAATGGTGGCTTCAGTTGAGGAGGAGTTCAATAATCAAGTAGATAGGATCATCCATTCTGTGGACATTAGCCTCTTTCCATAGCCATTCCTGTCACTGCCCAACAAGCCCATAAACAAAGTGGCCATAGAGGCAAAGAGGAGGGTTGGGTATGGGCTCAACAACATGGGCAACCACTCACCAAGGCTGACCTGGCTACAGGTGCTGCTGAATGCCAGATTTGCCAACAGCAGAGAACAACACTGAACCCTAGATATGGCACAATTCCCCTGAGTAACCAGCCAGTGACCTGGTGGCAGGTTGACAATTTTGGGCTACTTTGTCTGTGGAAAGGACAATTCTTTGTCCTTACTGAAATGGGTACTTACTCTGGTTATGGATTTGCCTTTTCTGAATGTCATGATTCTGCCAAAACCACCACCCATGTACTTACAAAATGCCTTATCCACCATCATGAGATTCCATACAGCATTGTTCCTGACCAAGGAACTCATTTCACAAGACAGATGTTCAACAATGGACCCATAACCATAAAATCCACTGATCTTACCATGTTCATCGTGAAGCAGTCAGCCTGGTAGAAAAATGGAATTGCCTTTTGAAGACACAGTTACAGTGCCAATTAGGCAGCAGTAGCCCGGAGGTAGCAGGGTTCTCCAGAAAGCAATATATGGTTTGAATAAGTGTCTAATATATGGTACAGTTCCTCATATAGCCAGGATCCATGAGTCCAGGAATCAAGAAGAAGAAAAGCAAATAGTTCCACTCATTATCACCCCAAGTGACCCACTAGGAAAAAGTTTGCACATTGTTCCCATGACCTTATGTTATGCTAGAAGTTTTGGTTCCAGAGAGAGGAGCACTCTAGCCAGGAGCCACACAAACATTCCATTGAACTGGAAGCTCAGACTTCCCTCTGGCCACTCTGGATTTCTGATACCCTTAAGCCAACAGACTAAGAAAGAAATAACATTAGGAGGGGTGATTAGTCCAGGTTACCATGGGGAAATTAGATTGTTTCTCCACAATGGAGGTAAGGAAGTTTATGTCTGGAGTACAGGAGATCCTTCAGGGTGATCCTTTCTCTTGGTGCTACCTTGTCCTGTGATTAAAGTCAATGGGAAACTACAACAGCTGAATCCAGGAAGGATGACAAAGGGCAAAGAACCTTCAGGAATGAAGGTATGAGTCACTCCTCCAGGAAAAAAGCTGAGGTTCTTGCCAAGGGTGGAAGAAATACAGAATGTGTAGTAGAGAAAGGTACTTATACATACCAGTTAAGACCACATGACCAGTTGCAGAAATGAGAATTATAATCGACATGAATATTTGCATTCTATTTTTTAAGAATGCATCTGTACAGATCTGTGTTTTCTTTACTCAATTTATTGATCATTTGATATAACATCAATTAAGAGAATATGATAATCATATTTAAGTCTGAGATACTGAAAGAATGTCTCTCAAAGGACATTGCCACTGTCTTAGTTTTCTATTTCTGTGAAAAAAGCATTTAATTGGGGCTGGCTTATAGTTTCAGAGGTTTAGTCCATTGTTATCATGCCAGGAAGCATGGTAGCTTGCAGGTAGACATGGTGCTAGAGAAGCTGAAAGTTTTACATCTGGATCCACAGGCAACATGAAGAAAGAGAGCACGACACTAGACCTGGCTTGAGCTTCTGAAATCCCAAAGCCTACCCTGATGACATTTCCTCCAACAAGACTACCCCTATCCCAACAAGGCCATACCTCCGAATCCCTCACAAGAAGCACAACTCCCTAATGACCACACATTCAGGCTGGAGAGATGGCTCAGAGCACTGACTACCACATGGTGGCTCACAACTATATGTAATGAGATCTGATGCCCTATTCTGGCGTGGGTTGTCTGAAGACAGCTACAGTGTACTTACATATAATAATGACCACATATTCAAATATATGAGCCTATGGGGGTCATTCATATGCAAACCACCACAACTACCTTGTCTAAATTTACAATATGTTTGTGGGGTTGAGGGGGGAATATATTTATATCATGTTAGGCATAATTATGACCTTGTTAAATATATGACAAATTTGCAATTGTACAAGGCATAGTTATATCATGTTTACATGTTATTATGACCTGATTATTATTTTCATTTGGAAATTAATCCCAATGAAAGGAGATAGAGTTGTGTGTCAAGTTTACAACAGGTAGATGTTGTATGGCTATGACTGGTTGTCAACTTGGCTTTATCTAGAATCAAACTAAAATTGAGGATACACCTATTAGGGACATTGTTTAATTTGAAATGGGAAAATCTACTTCTTATCTTGATTTTTGAGACAGGAAGGAACACCTTTAATCCAGATCTTTTGAGCTAGGAAAACTCACCACTATTCTGGGATAAGCCTTCTGCTAGAAGCCTACATCAGGACATAGAAGAAGGAAGCCTGTATTCTTTGCCTTCTTCCTCTCACCTCCCTAGCAAGTCTATTTTTTCAGTGGCATTAGAGTATACTTCAGTCTGGCATATATGGAAGATCAGCTGAGACATCCAGTCTTGTGGACTGAAAAACTACTGTATTCTTAGAACTTCTGTTCATAAGTACTTGATAGATGGATAGATAGATAGATAGATAGATAGATAGATAGATAGATAGATAGAGATTCATTCTATAAGTTTTGTTACTCTAAAGAACCCTGACTAACCCATGGGCTTCTTTTTTCCAAATATTTTCAATTCATGACTGGATGAATATGGAACCTGTAGATTATAATGACTCATAAAATAAAGATGATTAGTAAGAAGATAAACAGTTTCAAAGTAAAGGGATGACATTAGCATTGAAAAAGGATATTAGCTAAAGTGCAAAAGGTAACTAGAGCTGCTCAAAAGTAGAGTTATGCTGTCAGAAGGAATTCTCCCGAAGCTGGAACAGAGATCAAAAGTGATCATGCCATCTGCAGAACAGAAAGCAGTAAGAATGAGGATGTGTGTTCCAGCACAAAGCATGCCAGCATTTGAATAATGGGAGTGCTTGAAAAAGGAAGACAAGGTCAGACAGACCAAATGCGTAAAACAATACCTGAAATTTTCCAAAATTTTATGAACAATATCAAGTTTTCAATTATGAAACTCTTTCAAGAAGCTCAATGTACTCTGAGGAGGTTAAGAATAAAATGATCCACAGCCAGGCACATCAGAGACGACAATTAGAGAACAAAGGGTCTTGAAGGCAGCAAAAGAAAAATGACTCATGAAGTATAAGGGAAACATAATGAGGTGAATAACTGACTACTCTTCAAAAATAGCAGAGACCAAAATACAGGGAAATGACACATTCAAAGTGCAGAGAGAAAAACATTTGTTGAACAAAAAAAAAAAAAATCTGTGTGCAGGAAAATTATCTTTCAAAACTACAAGTGACCAAAAACTTTACCAAAGAAATAGTGACCATTCCGTTTCCCATTCTTCTCTTCTGATTCCTCCCCTATTGTAAGTGGGTATTTTACAACATATTACTTTAATTCTTTTATTTGTTTATCTTGCTTTTCTTTTGTTTTATGCCCATTTTTGAGGTAAAGTCTCTCACTGCTATCCCTGGCTGGATTAGAACATGCCATGTTGACCAGACATGGTCTTGGACTCATGGAGACCTTCCTGCCTCTCTCTGTCTTTCAGATGTAGCTATTAAAAGTGTGTACCACCATGTCTAGCTTTCTTTCTTTCTCTTTCTTTCTTCCTTTCTTCTTTTCTTCCTTCCTTTCTTCCTTTCTCTTTAGCTACATTGAGTTTTAAAAAGAAAAAATGTAGCACTATGTAGCAGTAATATTCATTTTTATTACTTTTAAATTATGTCTATGTGTTTATATGTAGACATGTTTACTTGTACATTGGTGCCTGTGGAGAAAAGAGTAAAGAAGGGCAATGGGAGCCACAGAACATTACAGTGTGACACGTGCATGCATGAAAATGTCACCATGAAACTCGTTGTTTTATACAACTAATATGGAGTAACAATAAAAGGCAAAATATTCTCTTCTACAGTAAAGGAACCACAAAGAAACCAAAAACCTGAGACATCTCATTTCAAGAGCATCCTTTTAATTTTTCATTTACTTGTTTGCTTGTTTGGGTTTTGAGAAAGGGTTATATGTAGTCAAGACTGCCCTGGAACTTGCTATGTAGGTGAAGATGACCATGAATTCCTGTTCCTCCTGCCTTCACCCACCATCTACTGAGGCCACAGATGAAGGTCACCATGACTGGCAAGTATTAAGCATCGTTTCTTCCAGCACTGGACTTTTCTGAATATCTGTTAGTATTCTTGAATGCATGATAGATAACATGGCAGGTTTGTATTCCTCAGAGATGAAGGTAGTTGCCAGTTCTGGTTATCTTATAACCTTCATTATACCAGAAACATGTAGTGATCCAGGGATCTTCCAAGTCCTCTGAATAATCAGGCTACTCTTTGGCTTTAGCCTTTCAGAGTTAAGACAGGGATTATGTGCTCCATTCCTAGCTCATGCATCTTAGCATATTCAGAGTCTGTAGAAGCTCCTCACAAGTTAAAACCCATGAAAAGAAAATACATTAACCAGTTTTATGCTATGTAGGCTGGATACCATGGTAACCACCAATTCCTTCCAGATCTGGGCAATTTTTAAATGCAAAGTAGATTGAAAAATCCATTTGTATTTACAGGATTCAAGGCTCCATATAAGGTCACAGGTGGCAGGTGTTACGGATTAACCACACAGCTAACACTGATGTCCTCATCCGTGAAATAGCCCTCTCATTCATTTCACCTTACTTGGTAGAGCAGGCAGCATTTGGTTCTTAAAACAGAAACAAGGCAAACAAAACCTGTTCATACAGATGCGGAAGTTTTTCTCCATAAAAGCTTTTGCTGATTTCTAGTGCTCTGGCCCATGCTCAATACCCACTGTGTGGGCTCTGGCATCAGGCCCTATATAATCAACAGATGGATGGACCTCATGGGAAATATGTTCACTACTCAGGCTAGTAGCTTGGTACACCTTGAGAAGGGGGAAATATTTTTAAAGACCCATTGTTAATGAAACATGAGGCAGTAGAAACAGAAGTGATTGTCTTCAAATATGCACAGATGGACACATATTTGCTTACAATATCACCCACCTGTTGACAGCTATGACTCATGGGTACCAAGCTTTAATTCTTAAAAAAGTACAAAGATTCTGGAGTTGGACTAGATCAAGCCAAGGGTTGTTCTGTTATTACTTAAGTGAACTTAGCCAAGCTACTTGGCTTTTTTAGCTTTAGTCTTCTCATCTGAATCCACTTCACAATGTATGAGGATTAAACAGGAGTAAGCTCACAGCATCTGGCAAAGAGACCAAAGCTGTAACACACATCCCTCCATAGATCTGAAGATGGAGACCTGGGAGACAATGAGAAATTACAAAAACATCTGTGAGGTCTCTTACAGATTTTGCTAGTATCTCAGTGACAAAGCAGAAATCTGAGACCCAAAGAGACTCATGGGAGAAGAGAGTTGGAGAAAATGTTATAGAAGCAGCTTGGCAATAGACAGTGAGTATCTGGAAGGTGGGAGCGGCTATATTCCTTTATCTTTGAGCCCACCTGAGGACCTGAGCAGAGTCAGTATTTAATGCTTTTAGAACTGAATAGGTGTCTGTTGAACACAAAGGCTCTGGAGGCTTCTCAGAAATGAAGTAAACACAAAGGCGATAATCACCAGCTGCAGCCAGGAAGAGTTAGTCACCATCATGGGTATTGATGGGGTCACTTATGAAATGAATCATAGGGGCCCTGATAATAATAATAATAAAGAGCAAAAGTGTCTGAATAAAGCGCTGCTTCACAGATTAGAGCAGTGTCAAGGTTATCACTATAGCAATAGTGTAGTCCAATTATGCTTTATTGATTGGGCTTGCTCCTGAGAGTGTGTGCATCCTGACAGCAGTGCAGACCGAGGAAAGCATTAAAAAATGAGAATTTCTGTTTTAAGCTGCAGGCAAACCGGAACTCTTTGGATAGTAGGAACACAACCATTCTTTGCTCTCGACCTCTTGTCATAACCTAAGATAAGAGTGAGCAGAAAGGTCAAGGGTACCTTTACAGGAAATACCAAAGTGATCACTTTGGAAAGATTGATTTCAATGACATAACATCAGGAAGCATATATCTATATTCTTAGCACTTTACAAAAAAATAAATACTTCCATTGCTGTTTGTTAAATGCCTAATTGGTTTAAGTGAAAAGCCTGTGGTTAAAGGGGTTAACTGGGATGCAAGTGATGTAGACTTTGAAGAGATAGCCTCTAAATTGAATCCGAGAAATAGAGTCTTCATCCATGGAATATAAACCTGACACCTAAACAACTAAACTGAACTCAAACTCTCAAAAAACTAAACTAAACTAATAATGGATAGGATCAGAATGTGAACCCTAAATATGGCATATTAACATAAAGATTATTTTGAGCTAAAACAATTGAAAAATCAATAGATCTAGGCCATAAAAATGCCATAAGTAAGCTACCCTCTATGAAAGAACAACTCTGATCACTGAAGATGGGCAGTCAGTGAGATGGATTTGTATAAACAGCTAATTCAAACAGTCCTTGTCTCCTGGTAATCTCCTCCATATAGTTCCTCATGACTTTCTTAAAATATATCACTCTTCCTTAAAATCAGGTGTAAGCCTTTATTATATCCACTTCTTTAAGTTCCAGTTACTTACTGTGACTTGCCAGCCATATGAAAATAATAAATTTGTATCTTTCCCTTGTTAATTTGCCTTATGTCAGTTTAGAGTGTATATTGAATCTAAGAATGTAGAGCGAATCCCCTCACCACTCTCCAGCCCCTGTTAATGGAAGGAAAGTACAGAGAATGTGGTTTTCTTTTATTTATTTCTCTTGAATCTTGTTATTTTGTAAGCCCATGGTTTCAGAGGGCACCTAGGAAATGCACCACCAGCATAAACATGTGTGTAGATCTATACACAAAACTCCATTATTTTTAGGCCTTTGTTTCTGAAGGACTAGCTAATGTCAGGTAAAAGTATAACTTCCATAAGAGCAATAGTTTTTGCTTTGATACATCGATAAGTCAATGATAGGTGGGACTGGCAAAGCACGTTAAATTGCACATCCGTTTGTTCAATGAGAGGGGGGGCAACAGTTAGCTCCTGCTGTGAAGAACTGAGTCCCAAGGTTTCAAAGGGCACCCAGGAAATACTTCACCAGCATAAACACCAGTCGAACGTCATCCCAGTCAATGTACAACCCTCCAGCAGACGTTATCTGATCTCTAACTTCTGCATCTTCAGAATCAAGGCAGCCACAAAGAAAACACGCTTATGTGATCAAATCAGGAGTCCAGGCCTTCCCAATTTCAGCATCGTGATTACTAGATACTGAGAGGTATCGAAATGGGAAGGTAGAGGGCAGACAATAAGAACTGGGTAGATTCTCCTGGGGTTTTAGAGTATATTTATGTTTCCATCTAGGAATTTACACATGCATCCTGCTTTCATCACAGTTACAACATTAGTAACTGAAAGTAATTGGAAAAGAAATTAATTGGAAAACTATATGGAGCCCCAAGGAGATCTGTAAAACTTTTGTCAATTTAAAACTATGGACAAGGCAATATCTTAGCCTTTTAACAATAAGACATAAGGTGATCAGAGTCTTGAGGACACACTTAGGACAAAGGAAGAGTAAAAGACAGGCTTGCCATTTTGCTTCTCTGAAGTTTGAATAAAAGACAATATGAAGTAGCTACAAAAAAAAAAAAAAAAAAAACCAGAAAGTCAGGCTGAATACTGTGATTTCCTCAATATGATGCAGTATAAACAGAACAGAGATGGAACTGTATGGAAAGTCTTCATAACCCATGATTTCCACTCATTGTGAATTGGAGATCAAGGTAGTAAAGCAAAATGTATACTTTAAGAACAATAGCAAAACAGAGTCAATCATCAGAAAAGAGGAAACTAAATTTTTATCAGATTTAAGAATCAATTATCAAAGGTTAACACAAACATTTCACAAAAGATTGTTGCTGTCAGAGGAGATGGTACTCAAGTTTTCAAACATCTTGACTTTATTTTCAGTAGGAAATCAATGCAGTCTTCAAAGATCATGCATGAAAATTAGCTTATAGTCATAATTGGATACTTTTGAACATATTTTCCTTAAAAAACAAAGAAACTAAAGTTGATCATAGAAAAACTGATCATTCTGGCAAACACCAAAAAAAATATTCCACATAAGCAGTCTATAGTACACGTTGCTACAGCTACTTAAGAGGCTAAGGTGGGAGGATTACTTGAACCTAGGCTTTGGGGCTAGCCTGTAGAGCACAGCAAAACCATAACAAAATAACAAAATATTAGTGGGATGGATGGTTCAGTGATAGAATTTGTGCTTAGCATGGACAATGCTATGGACTCCATCCACATCCTCAAACAAAATTTTAAAATGAAATGTTTTCCCTGCTTTACTCCTATTTTTTCACCAAATGAAAAAGTACTCTTCATTACAATCTGTGTCAAGTATTGTAAAACCCTAAATGTGTACTTTGTGTCCTTTGCTGAGAAACCACTTAATCATATAGGAAAAAGGGGCAGGGGCCCACAGTTAACAATGCATTGGCTTATCACATACTCTATAGAATTGTTATGAAGTTCCCTTTTTGACTTGTAAACTGAAAACTGAAAACTCAAAGAGTAAGTATGGTTCTCCTGATGACTCCTCTCTTGACTTGATTTCACTGAAGAATAGATGGATGCCTCCCTCAACAGTACAGGAGTCTCAGGATATTAGCCCCAGAGACTTTTAATGGAGAAATGTTTTCTTTAATTTGCCACAAGTTTATAGTCAGTGGTATATATCCACTTTGTCTAAGAAGTTCCATGTGGTAGAAAGGAAAAATGAATTTGCACAACAAGAATGAAATGACTAAATCTAGGGAATTTTCCCTGGATTTCTGGGACTCAGTAATACAATGAAAGCAAAGTACAAAGTCCTAGAACCTAGAGCTTATTTTACCAAGTTGTCTTACATGGAATGTGGATGCACAAGCATGAATTTCATATTTTCAATCTCAAAATAGGCAACACAATGCTGGCAAAATGGTTCCATGATTAACGTCCCTTGTTGCCAAGCCTGATAATGTGAGTTTAACTTTGAGAGCTTCTACAGTAGAAGAAGAGAACCAACTCTAAAAGTTGTCCTCTGACCTCCACACAGGCACCATGGTCCAAGATAAATAAATAGTATTTTAAAAATAATAAATAAGCAACATGCTTAAGATGCTCTGTGGTGAGCTCCAATTTCTGTTCATAGTGCGAAACCTCATGCTTAATAGAAGTAGGGTGGGTAAGAAAAAATCCAGTAATTCCCCTGAGCAGTCAAAAGCAGGCAAGGCACAACCAATGGTGATCCCACCTGCCCTCCACACACATATCCAACACACTAAGGGAAAGCATCTTTTTTTTTTTTTTACATGTCAGGCTCATTCATAGTGGAGACTCCTATCACAAGAGAAAAGCTGGACTTGAGGTATAGCTTGGTAGTAGAGCTCTTGCCTAGTATGTATGAGGTCCTGGATTCTACCTCCTAGCTCCACAAGAACAATGAACTTGTTTAACTTAAGTTAACATTAAAATGTGACATGAGGGACTTCATGAAGAACTGAAAACAAAGAGACAAATTTAGATACTTGTATGATAGATTTAATGATGAACAGTCAGTCACAAAAACAGATGATACAGCACAGAACATGACCTAATGGAACTGAGCATGGAAGGCAGGGTGGAGTGACATGGGCTGGGGGATGTAGCTAATAAGAACCATTTCTTCAGTCTCTTCCCTGTGCTCCTTAGACTTTGGAGAATAAGTATGTTCCTGCATTTATCTGGTTGGATCTACAGGGTTATCTCCCACATGGAAGTTTTGTACCATCTGTTTATAATTTGCTACATGAGAGAAGGCTGGGGAAACACATGAAAGTGACTCTTTTTCTTTTACCATATTTCAAATATTATGCTTGGGAGTAGCCTATCTAGATCCTATCACCTACATGGCAGTATATTTCATCTTTCCATTGCAAAGAGATAAAGAGAAAGACCTGGAAACTAATGAGAAACAATCAGGAACTTGAAGAAAAAGAAAAGTCATATTATCATTCAGTCTCTCACTGGTGCTACAGCCTAAGGAGTTATTCCTATTCTACTTACATGAAGCCATGATCTTGACCTTATCTGCCAAAAGGGGATGCAAGACAAGTCAGTATGAAGTAGAGTTAGAATTCATTTAATAAAAAGTAGTGCTTGACACGGTGGCACATGTCTTTAACCCAACATTCTGGAAGTAGAGGTATGCAGATCTCTGTGAGTTCAAGAACAGCCTGAGCTACATAGTGAATCTGCTTAAAAGAAAGAGAGGGAGAGAAGGGAGGAGAAGACTATAATTCTGGGTTTAAATATGGATGGAGAGAAAGGCAGGGGACAGAAATGCTTAATTGTAAAAATAAATAATAAAATATGATTTTGTGGGTTGTAAAGTTATATTGTTCAATAGATAGAATCTTCAAATATTAGGCAAAAAGTTAAAATTAAAAGTAAAAAAAATGTGTGTTTGTGTGTGTGTGTGTGTGTGTGTGAGAGAGAGAGAGAGAGAGAGAGATGGGTAGATGGCTTGCTTATTCCCTTATCTTAGAGAATTTCCTTTTGTAATTGAAATTGAGAGATGATTTTTGTAGTACTTTTTTCAGATTTAGGAGAGAAACTATCAGTCATATCACACATATACATATATATATATATATAGATATCAATAGATATAGATATACATATATATGTGTAATATATGTGTGTATGTATGCATTGACCTTTAGCATGGTTCACTAGCTATTTTAACAATCTTGTCTGAAATATCACTCTGAAAAGTGAGTATGAACCCTGTAGGCAGTCTTTATTGAAGTTTTGATATTTTAAATTATTTTTATTTTGTTTTATATGTGTGAGCATTTGGCCTGAATATATATATATATCTGTTCATCATGTACATTACTGTTGCCTATAGAAGCCAAAAGAAGGCACTGAAGTCCTTGAAATTGAAATTACAAAGGTTTGTGATCTACCATGTGGGGAAATTGAACCTGAGTCCTTGGGAAAAGCACCAAGTGTCCTTAACCACTGAGTCATCTCTCCAGTCCATACAGTTTTGATTTTGTCAGTTGTGTCAAAACTTAATTATCAGCCATGGAATAGTGCATACCTGATCTCATAGTGACAGGCTTCTCCTCTTTCCCATGTGTCCTTAAGGTCTCTTACTTTTCAATTTGTCCTGAATCGAATAGTACTATCAAGTGTGGTACTGCACAGCTGTAATCTCGACACTCAGGAGGCTAAGGCCAGAGGCCAGACTGGACTGTAGAGTGAGTTTAAGTAATCTTGAGCTACAGGATAAGATGATGTCTCAAAACATAACAGTGGGGGTAGGGAATATGGCTTCGTCAGTAAAGTGCTTGTTGTATGACCATGACAAGAGCCAGAGTTCAGTCCCCACACCCACAGGAAAAATTAAAACAGGTGCGGTGATGCAAACCTGGAATCCAACAGGTGGGAAGACAGAGACAGAAGCTACCTGGGGCTTGCTGGCTAGCTAATCCAGTTGAATCAGTGAGTTTCAAGTTCAGTGAGGGACCCTGTTTAATAAAACCTAAGATGAAGAACAATTGAAGAAGACAATAATATTCAATCTCTGGTGCAGATACACATACACACACACACACACACACACACACAAATATACTCACAAACATACTCACGTACAAACACACACACTCACAAACATGCACTCACAGTTACTCACACACACATACACTCACACACACTCACTCTCACACACTCACAGACACACACAAACTTATACAAACATACACTGACTCTCTCTCACAGACACTCATACACAAACTCATACATACACTCATACACTCACACACACTCACAGAAACTCATATACACTCACACATACACACACTTATACATACTCCCTCACACACTCAGACATACTCACACACACTCATACACATTCATACACACTCTCACACACATATTACATTTATTTTTCCATTGTCTCTCTCCCTCAGCCTCTTTCCATAAAATAAAATGTTAAAACCTAGGATGCCTCTTTCTGAAGCCCTTTGTATGATTCCTCTTCATCCTTGGCTCACATCCCAGTTTTGCACTCACCAAGGGACCTGAATCTTTTATTCCAATAGGAGAAGTTGGCTGTCTTAGTGAGGGTTTCTATTCCTGCACAAACATCATGACCAAGAAGTAAGTTGTGGAGGAAAGGGTTTATTCAGCTTACAGTTCTGCATTGCAGTTCATCACCAAAGGAAGTCAGGACTGGAACTCAAGCAGGTTAGGAAGCAGGAGCTGATGCAGAGGTCATGGAGGGATGTTTCTTACTGGCTTGCTTCCCCTGGCTTGCTCAGCCTGCTCTCTTATAGAACACAGGACTACCAGTCCAGAGATGGCACTACCCACAAGGGGCCCTCCCCTATCACTAATTGAGAAAATGCCCCACAGCTGGACCTCATGGAGACACCTCTCCAACTGAAGCTCCTTTCTCTGTGATAACTCCAGCCTGTGCCAAGTTGACACACAAACACATCAATATTAAGCCCCAACTCTTAAGTTACTTATTCATCCCCAATATCTAAATAACTTTAAAAGTCCCACAGTCTTTACATATTAAAAATTCAATCCTTTTAAAAGGTCCAATATCTTTTAAAATTCAAAGTCTTTTGTCCCAACCTGCAGGACAGTCAACAGGGTTACTGGAGCTACCTAGGAAAAGGGCAAGGGGGGGGGGGAGGCAAGAAACACAAAGAGGCAGACAGCAAGTCAGTATTTCTGATCAAGCTGTCAAACTTTAATTTTCACACAAGGCGTTATAAAGGCAAGCAAGCAGGTGTGGGGAGGGGTGAAGGGTGAGAGCCATTGTATTCCGGGGTACAATCTCAAGGGGCTAGCATCATTCTTCAGGAACAGTTTCTCAGAATTGTCTCTCAGGATCTCAGGGAATATTTGGCAGATGCAGTAGGAACTTGGCATCATATTTCAATCATAAGGAGGTGAAGTGGAAAGGAGTTGCTATGGTAACCTAACCACAGGTGAGCTTTGTTTGTTCCAGTCCACTCGGGTGAGCTCTGTATGTACTGACCATCTAGCTTACTTGGGTAATCTTAAAACTAGTACATTTCCTTCTAAAGGCAGCCTAGAGAAAGCAAACTGGAAATGGCTGAGAGGAGGGGGTTTTAGATCTCTGTGAGAATGGCTCCTGGCAGTCTTTTAAAAATTCAAAGTCTCTTAACTGTGGGTTCCACTAAAATACTTTCTTCAAGAGGGAAAAATATCAGGGCACAGTCACAATCAAAAGCAAAGCTCATAACTCCAATGGTTCAATGTCTGGGATCCAACTCAGGATCCTCTGGGCTCCTCCAAGGGCTTGGGTCACTTCTTCAGCTCTGCCCTTTGTAGCACCCACCTTATCTTCTAGGCTCCAGCTGCCTGTACTACACCGCTGCTGTTGTTCTTGGTGGTCAATCTCATGGCACTGGCATCTCCAAAACACTGTGGTCTTCTGCTATAACTAGGCTTTACCAATAGCCTCTCATAAGCTCTCTTCATGGTGTCAAGCCTCAATTCCTATGCATGACCCCTTTAGTCCTGGGCCATCAATTGCAACTGAGGTTGCACCTTCACCAATGGCCTTCTGTGGCCTCTCACAGTGCTGAGCCTCAGCTGCTCTTCATAACCCCTTCATACCTTCAAAACCAGTATCACCTGGGTGACTCTTACACAGTACCAAGTCCAGCCATAGCACAAAATACAACTGTGGCTATCTCTGGAACACAGCCTCTGGGCTCTCAGAAAACACTTCCCAGAAGTTTCACCTCAGTGATGCTGGTTTCTTCTTAATCACCGCTAATTTCTTAGCTCCAGCTAACCAGCATCAATAGTCCCAGTAACACAAAAGGTTGCTTTAGTGGTTCTGGAATCTTGTTCATCACAGCTGATTCTTCAGCCCCAGCTAATCAAAACCACAGAATCTTCATAATCAAAACATGGACCTGATAAGAGTCTTTAATCTTCCCTCTGAAATTTCACAAGCCAGGCCTCCATCTTCTGCACTGTTCTTAACATTATCTTCCAAGCTCCTACAGAACTTTCCACAGAGCTCTTAACATCCTAATGGCTCTTCTAGCTCAAAGTTCTAAAGTCTTTCCACAGTCCTCCCCAAAACATGGTCAGGTTGTCACAGGAATACTCCACTATGATGGTACCAATTTGTCTTAGTCAGGGTTTCTATTCCTGCACAAACATCATGACCAAGAAGCAAGTTGGGGAGGAAAGGGTTTATTGAGCTTACACTTCCACACTGCTGTTCATCACAAAAGGAAGTCAAGACTGGAACTCAAGCAGGTCAGGAAGCAGGAACTGATGCAGAAGCCATGGAGGGATATTACTTTCTGGCTTGCTTCCCCTAGCTTGCTCAGCCTGCTCTCTTATAGAACCCAAGACTACCAGCCCAGAGATGGCAGCACCCACAAGGGGACCTCCCTGCTTGATCACTAATTGAGAAAATGCCCCACAGCTGGATCTCATGGAGGCACTTCCCCAACTGAAGCTCCTTTCTCTGTGATAACTCTAGCCTGTGCCAAGTTGACACATAAAACCAGCCAGTACTTTGGCCTTATCTTCCATAATCTTTAAGCCTCTAAACTATTTTAGAAGCTCTCCTCAGTTGATGTAGCCTATATACCAAGCTGATCAAAGAGTAATACCAAGGATCCTGTGCCACAGTGTCCAGAGCTAATCCTGAGCCACAGCACTCTACACCCAAATACCTCTGAGAGAGAGCTAGCCTCCCAGAATTGAGGACAAGCCTGAGAGCACAGGTAAGACCACCACTGCTGCTGAGAGGGACCTGCCCAGAAACCTCAGGACAGAGGAACCTAGGAGTAGCCTGGGACAGGAGCCTTCCTTTTTCAATCTGCCCCAGGAGCTGATCTGGTGCCACAGCACTACATATACAAATACCACCAGGAGAAATGTGGTCTCCCAGGACACACCTTGAGCCCAGAGGCAAGATCACCACTTCTGCTCAGATTCCTGGCCACAGAGGGACCCTCCCAGAGCCATCGGGACACAGGAACCAAGGAACAGCTGGAGACTGGATCCTTCTGGTTTCTGTCTGCACCCAGAGCTGTGGCAAAGAGTCAGCCGACGCTTTGCCACAGCTCTCCATACCCAAATTCCTCCCAGAAAGAACTGACCTCCTGGGAGTACTGACAAAGAGACTTGCAGAATGGACAAGCCACAGTCAAAACCAGCAAAACCAGCTAACACCAGAGATAACTAAACCGATTAAGGCAAGGGCAAGAACATAAGGAACAGAAACTTAAGGCTACTTGGCATCATCAGAATCCAGTTCTCCCACAGTGGACCCTGGTTACCTGAACACACCAGAAAAGCAAGACTCTGATATAATATCCCATCTCATGGTGATGATAGAGGACTTTAAGAAGGATATAAATACCTTCCTTATAGAAATACAGGAGAACAGATAGAAGCCCTCAAGAGAAAACACAAAAATCCCTTAATGAATTACAGGAAAACATAACCAAACAGGGGAAGGAATTGAACAAAACCCATCCAGGATCTAAAAATGGAAATAGAAACAATACAGAAATCACAAAGGGAGACAACCCTGGAGATAGAAAACCTTGGAAAGAGATCAGGAGTCATAGACGCAAGCATCACCAACAGAATGCAAGAGATAGAAGAGAGAATCTCAAGTGCAGACGATAACATAGAAAACATTGAAACAACAGTCAAAGAAAATGCAAAATACAAAAAGTGCCTAACCCAAAACATCCAGGAAATCCAGAACACAATGAGAAGACCAAACCTAAGGATAATAGGTATAGAAGAAACTGAAGATTCCCAACTTAAAGGGCCAGCAAATATCTTCAACAAAATTATAGAAGAAAACTTCCCTAACATAAAGAAAGAGATGCCCATGAACATACAGGAAGTCTATAGAACTCCAAGCACACTGGACCAGAAAAGAAATTCCTCCCATCACATAAGAGTCAAAACACCAAATGCACAAAAGAAAGAATACTATAAGCAGTAAGGGAAAAAGATCAAGTAACATATAAAGGCAGGCCTATCAGAATTACACCAGACTTCTCACCAGAGACTCCTGGGCAAATGTCATACAGACCCTCAGAGAACACAAATGCCAACTGAGGCTACTATACACAGCAAACTCTCAATTACAATAGATGGAGAAACCAAGATATTCCATGACAAAAACAAATTTACATAATATCTTTCCACAAATCCAGCCCTACGAAGGATAATAGATGAAAACCGCCAATATAAGAAGGGAAACTGCAGTCTAGGAAAAGCAAGAAAGTAATCTTCTTTCAACAAACCCAAAAGAAGATAAACACACAAATATAAAAATAACATCAAAAATAACAGGAAGCAACAATCACTGTTCCTTAATATCTCTTAACATCAATGAACTCAATACCCCTGGTAAAAAGATATAGACTAATGGACAGGATGCATAAACAGGACCCAGCATTTTGATGCATATAGGAAATGTACCTCAGTGACAAAGACAGACACTACCTCAGAGTAAAAGGCTGGAAAACAATTTTCCAAGCAAATGGTCCCATGAAACAAGCTGGAGTAGCCATTCTAATATCGAATAAAATGAACTTTCAACCAAAAGTAATCAAAAAGGATAAGGAAGGACACTTCATACTCATCAAAGGAAAAAAATCTACCAAGAAAAATTCTCAATTCTGGACATCTATGCTCCAAATACAAGGGCATCCACATTCAGAAAAGAAACTTTACTAAAGCTCAAAGCACACATTGTACCTCGCGCAATAGTAGTGGGAGACTTCAACACCCCACTCTCATCCATTGACAAATCATAGTAATTCAAACTAAACAGAGACACAGTGAAACCAAGAGAAGTTATGTAACAAAGGTATTTAACAGATATCTACAGAACATTTCATCCTAAAACAAAAGAATATCCCTTCTTAGCACCTCAGGATACCTTCTCTAAAATTGACCATATAATCAGTCACAAAACAGACCTCAACAGATACAAGAAGATTGAAATAATCTCATGCATCCTGTCAGATCACCACAGACTAAGGCTGGTCTTCAATAGCAACAAAAACAACAGAAAGTCCACATACACGTGGAAGCTGAACAATGTTCTACTCAATAATAACTTGGTCAAGAAAGAAATAAAAAAATTAAAGACTTTAGAATTTAATGAAATGAAGGCATAACATACCCAAACTTAGGGTCACAATGAAAGCACTATGTCTTAGTCAGGGTTTCTATTCCTGCACAAACATCATGACCATGAAGCAAGTTGGGGAGGAAAGGGTTTATTGAGCTTACACTTCCATGCTGCTGTTCATCACTAAAGGAAGTCAGGACTAGAACTCAAGCAGGTCAGGAAGCAGGAGCTGATGCAGAGGCCATGGAGGGATGCTTCTTACTGGCTTGCCTCCCCTGGCTTGCTCAGCCTGCTCTCTTATAGAACCCAAGACTACCAGCCCAAAGATGGTACCATCCACGAGGGACCCTCCCGCCTTGATCACTAATTGAGAAAATGCCCCACAGCTGAATCTCATGGAAGCACTTCCCCAACTGAAGTTCCTTTCTCTGTGATAACTCCAGCCTGTGCCAAGTTGACACACAAAACCAGCCAATCCACACTACTAAGAGGAAAACTCATACATAGCTCTGACTGCCTCCAAAATAAAACTGGAGAGAGCATATACTAGCAGCTTAATAGCATACCTGAAAACTCTAGAACAAAAAGAAGCAAATACACCCAAGAGGAATAGACAGCAGGAAATAATCAAGCTTAGGACTGAAATCATCTAAGTAGAAACAAAAAGAAGTATACAAAGAATCAACCAAACCAGGAGCTGGTTCTTTGAGAAAATCAACAAGATAGATAAACCCTTAGCCAGACTAACCAGAGGGCACAGAGTCAGCATCCAAATTAACAAAATCAGAAGTGAAAAGGGAAACATAACAACAGAAATTCAAAAAAAAAAAAAAATCAGATCCTACTACTAAAGCCTGTATTCAGCAAAACTGGGAAATTTGAATGAAATGGACAATTTTCTAGACAGATAACTAAATGCCAAAGTTAAATCAGGATCAGATAAACCATCTAAACAGTCCCATAACCCCTAAAGAAATAGAAGCAATCATTAAAAATCTCCCAACCATTAAAAAAAAAAAAGGCTAAGACCAGAAGGTTTTATTTCAGAATTCTATCAGATCTTAAAAAGATGACCTAATACCAATATTCCTCAAACTATTCCACAAACTGGAAACAGAAGGAACACTACCCAACTGGTTCTATGATGCCACAGTTATGCTCTGTATTCTTCCTTGGAGTGGAATGGTTTCTTTCTAATCAGAAACTTGTCACAATTTCCTTTCATAGAGGACTTCATAAGAGAGTTTTTTTCTAATTCTATCATGTTTAATGTTCCAAATAGATTTTAAAAACTGGTTGAGTGCATATTACTTTTAGCTTCAGAAGATATCATGTATCATTAGAGGTATTTAATATTATAAATTATTTTGATGATTTAAAAATATCAATACTGAGTTGTATATTTTAAAATAAGTTGTATTAGTTTAATAATAAAAAATTTGGCTATACAAAAATATTCCAATTCCCTTTAAGAAAATGAATCTTAGTTTATAATCAATGCAGGCATCCCCTGAAGTTTACACTTTTGTTGAGGTTGGTTACTTGGAAAATGGTGAGCACAAATCTACATTTTTAAATTATCACACCAGTTTGTTTTTATGTGTGTGGTGCAAAAACAAGATTTTCAGAAAGAATACCAAACAGAGAGTTAAAATTTTTAGTATATGTCCCACTATTTATTTTAAGTAATTTATGATACTTTAAATCATATTTTAGTGATACAATAAATAAAACAAATGTTCAGAAGTAAAACAAAAAAGAGTAATACCCAAAACAAAATTACATTCATGTGCATGGGAGTTCATGCAGCAATGAAATTGAGGAACTTAGGGTTGCTGGGGTGGCTGTGAGCACTTTCCTGACTGTAGTAAAGGTCACATTCAAGGCCTCTGCAGTAAAACAGACTGACAAGAGAAAGGCATAACAAATTTACTTCAGGTTTTCCACAGCACATGAGTTTTCATATGGAAGACCCAAATCCTAGGGGTGAATGGTTTCTATGTTTCAGAATGGGCAGCCATGTAGAAATGTGATGAGACAAAGCATGTGGGTGCCCGTGCTAACAGGCCAAGGCGAGAGCCACAGCCCTGCCAGGCGATAGTTCTTGCCTTCACTCTAGCATACCCTCCCAGCTATGGACTCCTGGAATGAGGGACTTCAAAAGAAAAGAGACAGCATGGCCTTCCAGCCTGTACAGCTTGCTTTGATGAAATGGAATTCTAGTTTGTACAAGACACATTGGAGAAGAAGAAATCTGGTTTCAATGATGCGTTTTGGGGCCAGTATGTGACAGAGACAGCAGACATGGAGGCAGGAGAAAGGTCAGAGAGACACTTGGTTCCTGACTCCTTCTAGTTTCCTCTGAATAAAAGACACTGTGCTTTGTAATATCATTTTCTGGCCTCCATTAGGGTCTAATTCCCATAGTAGGCGAGATGAAGGAAAAGGAACTTGGGGCTTCTGAGGAAAGTTATGGGTAAGTTAAGAGAAGGTGACTAAAAGCTGTTTGCTCAAGTCATTAGACAGATAAGACACATCTCAGGTTCTAAAAGCTCTCTCTAGGGTGGCTCTCTTCCTGGTATGCCAGAGAAGCTCTGTTATGTTACTGGAAATTTTGGAGAGATCCACATGGGATACCCCACACTACCAAGGAAATTAGGGTGCCCTTCTCAGATTCTTGGTCTCATTAGTTAAAAAAAAAAAAAAAGAAAGAAAAACAGACTCAGGGAGAAGTAATAACCTGGAAAGAGTGAGAAAGGCCAGAATGTCTGGAAAAGCCCGCCTCTGCATTAGCAATCATCTGAAAGAAAGCAAAAGAGCTGCGAGGAGGAAGAAAAGGGAAAAGAGAGGAGGGAGAGGGAAGGAAGGAAAGGAAGGAAAGAAGGAAATATGTTATACCTTAGGCAGGTAGACCTAACAAAACTTCTGTAGAAATTCCACTGAGGTAAGGAATGGGGCAGGTCTAAGAAACGAAAGCACATTATCTCATGAAAAGAAAAAACATTCCCCCATCTATTTAGCATAGCCTTGGGTGAATCTTCTTTCTAGGGCATGGTCCTGTTACTAGAATTTTGGAGTCATTCATAGCTGCTGGATGATACAGGGGAAATGGGTTCCTGAACCCCACTTGAGGTTCTTAACATCATTATTAAAAGCAAATTTAAGGATAAACTAAAAAAAAAAATGGAGGTGTGAAGAAAATTTTGTTACAGTTTAGAAGAACACTTCCCCAGAGCAGGCAAGCTGTAACACCTCCGCAGCTACTCAGAGGAGGAGGATGGAGGAGCAGAAAAGGAAAAGCCAAGTGTCTTAAGCTAGCACAGATGTCAGACACAGACACATAATGGACAACTATCCACATGGTAGGGAGAGAGGGAGAGCTTTAAAGAAAGAGATAAGGAAGCCCCAAATATTGATGGACTCCAACGTGTTAAGGAAAGCATGCTTTAAAATGACACTGGAAAAAAGAGAGAATTTGGAGAGCTGTAAGATTACATATAGACCAGTAATTCTGGGGTGGGGGAAGATTATAGTTTCTTATGAAAGGGATAACTATTCAGCCTAAGTCTTTAGTATGGTGAACCCTCCTTCCTAAGGGTGGTCCCTGGTCATTGGCCCACCCCTACTGGAAAGTAAGGTCCCCACCCAGTCCAGATATTGCATCTTCTTGACAAGAAGGAAACAGCTTTTCATTAATGGGCTTATATGCTACTGTGGCAGCATATTTCCAAATTAAAGTTCATATAACCCCCACAAAGCGAAATGTATGTGCTGCTAGCTGCTTTCATAGAAAGGAAGACGGCTGGGACCTAAAAGCATTTATTTAGCTCATAACCATACTTAAGCCAAATTGACATTTTGGATTCTTATTCACTATCTCACTGTCTGATTAGTAAATACATGTGGACTGAGAACAGAACATGCCCGTATCACAGCTAAGGGCTTTGGTGGCTGCTCTGTGGTTCCCACTTAACAGAGCTTGGCAACAAGTACCAAAGACCAGTCACAAAAGGAAAAGTACAAAGGGTACAACCAGCTTTTCTTTAGTGACTGCCAAGATCCCATCAATCTCTGTGCCAGCCCTGGGAAAGCTGGAAAGGGGGCCTCAAAGCCTGGGAAGGAGGGGCCCGGGCAAGTGGGTAATGAGTCAGAAAGGAATGTGTGCTAACCAATACCCGCATGCCTGCCTGCCAACTTGAAGAGGACCCAAGTAAATTCCTTTCCACATACCAGGGGCCCACGCCACTCCAGAAGGCAGTGTTTCCGTGTGAGAGTCTGCCCTGTGCTTTGCAGAACAGAAGGCTGCTTTTCTGCACTTGGAAGGAACCCTGCCACCTCCATACCTGTCTCTCTCTAGTTTTCTTGGCACTAACCAGACTTGCCTTTTTAAATTCTGTCACAGTATCATTCCTGAGGTGGCCCCACTGCTCCCAGGGAAAACCCCAGGACAAGGCTGGGGAAGGGATGTAAGCTTGTGTCAATAAAGTCCTGTGCCAGGGTTTGGCCTTTTGTTTGTCTTTAAATAAATAAGCCTGGAACACCAGTTCCTGAATTTGAAAACAGATGATTTTTAAAGCAGATTTCTTAGGCTACAAAATTATAATGTTCAGTCCAAGACTGAGAATTCTCCAGTGTCACTGCTTAGTCTCTCAGTCTCTCCACTGGTATCTAGTGGGAATGGACTTCACCCAAATAGCCCACACTTCCTATCTCTTCTTTTAGATAGTAGGTCAGAGACAGTCCTTTTACGAAGCCCCACAGACCCTTCGATGACACACAAAAGCACACTCTTTAAGTAGGAAAGCTGGGGATACCCCTCTCTCTGTTCTATCTTATTCACTGGGCCAATTAGAGGACTCCTCCCAAAATGAATGCAGAATGACCATCAATAGTTACTCACTTATCGGCCCAAACAGACAAAGAGCAAGGTTTCTTTAGTATGGAGTCTCAATCCTTCTAGCAGTTCTTCCTTTCTAGGGCAAGAGCTCTGCCAAAAGCTCAAAGACAGACCCAAAAGAGGCAGTTTCTTTGCAACCCTCTCTTCTCGGATGAGCCAGCCACCCACAAGGGCATGGCTGTTATAGAGGAAAGATTTCAAAATGCACTGCATTCTTTGTAGGTGTTAAAACCAGCCAAGCAAACTATGTGACTGTGTTTTGGCGGAGGTGGGTGAGAGGAAAAGAGGTAGACTGGGCACTTGTCTTCCTGCCTTCTTTTAAAACCAAAATATCTTGCCCAGGGTAGAGGCAATTCATACTTCAATGGAAAATTCTTTCTCGCTTCTAGCTCCTACTTCCTGTGTTATCTGATTGTGATGCCATGGTTGATGGAGCTACTTCACAAGTCAAAGTTTTGGCCAAGTGGTAGGTAGGTGAAGTCTGTCCTGTTTGCTTCCGCTCACTTCCTTCTCCAGGGGGAAGAAAAACAATAGTTTTCCTCCATTTGTAATTCATTGCAGCACCACCACCATCTACTCACAGCTGTGATCTTTTAAAGGTTTATTTAATTTATGTGATATATATATATATATATATATATATATAAACACATGTGTGTGTGCACACGTGTGTACAAGTGCCTTTGAGGGTCAGAAACAAGGCATTAGATCTCTTGGGGGCTAGAGTTACAGGTGTTTGTAAGGCACCAGATGTGAGCACTGGGATCTGAACTCTCATCCTCTGATAAAGCAGTAAGTGCTTAACTTAATGCTGAGCCTGCTCTCCAGCCCCTAGCCTGTTTATTTTTAAAGCCTAGTATAACATCTGGCTGCTTCCTTCAACTATAGGAATAACATTTTCTTATGTCCCTGTTAATATCTCTGTGTGAGCCCCCTCTGAAGTTCCTGTACTGTGCTGAACGATCTACATATTAGGGACAGGTGCCTTCTACAAAGCAGTACTCAAAGGGGAAACAAAAAAGTGGTCCTTTCAAGGCGCTTTCATCTTCCACTTGCCCCTGTGAGCCTCTCTGGTCAACAAAGCTGTCTAAAACAAGAATCGAGTCAACCGTCAGCAGAAGACATTTTTCCCACTGTACAAGTTTTATTTTAGGGTCTGGTGACCACTTTCCGGTTTTTCCCCCATGCTCTCCACTTGTAGGTTGCTGCTTGAGAGAGCTGAGTCTCAGCCAGTAGGCAGAGCCTAGTTTCAGTTAGCTTCCTTGAACCCACCCCTGCCCTGTGCCCTGCCCGTGTACAATGATCAGTGGGATTCCTGGAATTCCTGGCATAGCACAGAAGCCCTGTTTGGCTGAGTAAATGTCCTTGAACTAAGGTTCTGACCCCGGCATTGCATTTTATTCTTTTTTTCACATCCAGAGATTAAGACTTATTTATGTAAATCCTCTGCCTCTGAAAAGATCAGTTCATCTTGACCCCTTGGTTTTCATTTCTCTAATGGTTTCAGATGTTTTGTTAGAGCCTTGGGTACTCTCCCTTCACTAAAAGACTCTGCTCAGTAAGAATTCAAGCACCAAAAGAAGAGCGTGAGGGCCTTAGAAGAGTTGAAAAGGCCTGCCTTGAAGTATTCTAAGGAGCTTTCCGAGGCCACCCAGTTTACAAGGTTCAAACAAAGCTATAACCTTGTGAACCCTGCTTAATTCATGGAAAATAAGCTTTTGCGACACTGTGTCTGTCCTCACGCAAGTTCCTAGAGTGCAAGATGTTCAGTGGCCATCGCCCAGAGCCCAGCTCTAGTACTAAATAAATCAACATTACAAGAATATTTGAAATCATTTCCAGGCAAAGGTAAAAATCATGACTCTCCTGAGGTATAAACAGGAACCTATGAAAAGCCCATGTTGCTCTTATAATTGAGGGAAGTGGGCAACTCTTATAATGATGTTCATTGTTGCTGTTTTTAATAGCCAGCCCCCATTGACAGGAAAAGTGGAAATGTTGAGGTGAGTTACAAATGGAGGCAAACTGTTTCTTGTCCCCCTATGCCCCATGGGAGAAGAGAGTTGGCTGAACGAGACAAGACAGGGGTTGCACCATCAGATAACACCTAGAAGTATACACAGGTTCTCAATGAAGCATAGATTGCCTGTTTTATTTCTTTATTTTAATTAGTTACTTGACTATATTTATCTTGGTCAGTGTTCTACTGATGTAAAGAGACACCAGTACCACAGCAACTCCAATAAAAGAAAACATTTAATTGGCAGCATGGAGAAAGTTTTCCATCTGCATGTGCAGATAGTGGGACCACAAAGAGATGGTGGGCCTGACTTGAGCATTTGAAACTCCAAAGCCCACCTCCTGAGACACACTTCCTCCAAGGAGATCATTGCTTCTCTAGCAATGTTGCTCCCTGGTGACTAAGCATTCAAATCTATGCGCTTCCGGGACCCATTCTCATTCAAACCACTCTAATATTCATTTTGAGATTTGAGACAGGGTCTCTCTATGTTTCCCCAGCTGGTCTAGAACACACTATATAAACCAGGCTGGCATTGAACTCACAGAGATCCTCCTGATACTTCTGCCTCTTGAGTGCTAGAATTACATGATGGCTTTCGCTTTTTAAAATGGGGCTTAAAGAGAAGCATCTGGTCCATCCACCTGACCCCACACACCCCAAACCCATAGTCATACTTTTTCAACGGAGGGCAAAATTGATACCAGCTGAAAGCTAGCCTTGGCAGCCACCCCCAGAGGGATTCTAGGTACTTGAGTCCATGAACAAAAAGTTGAACAGAGAAAACAGCTGCAGCAGAATCAGGGGTGGTTTGTTAGAAAAACACAGTTCATGGGAGAAAGTAGGTCTAGCCAAGAGGAAGTTTAGCAGCTCCACACTCCTGAGTCACAAAGGGTTGTGGTTTCTTGTCTCTAAGCATAGACTTTTTCTAAGCATGCTTATCTATCAGTTACTTGCAATTGAACACACAACTCTGTGTCTCATTAGCATTTTGATTTTTCACCCAAGTGTTTGTGTTCTAGTATTATAATGAGTGATAGGCTATTTTCAGACACTTCAGAGGGTCTCTAAACCTGGACCACTGGCACCTCATAGCCTTAGTGTGGCAGGGTAGAGCTAGGGAGCAGCCTTAAGGTGGGTTTGACAAGCTGGTTGATTCCAAGTTGAAGTCCAAGCTTGCACACTGTTAGTCTTTACTTCCCTGTAACACAAAAGCACATCCAATCATGAGTTAGAAGAGTGATGCTTTGGTACCAGAAATATGCTGCTGCTTCATTCTTCCTGTGAATTATCTAATGAGTTGTTGGTGACTTTTTCCTAAACCAGTTTTATCTTGGGAGATGGCAAAGTATCATCTACAAATTCATTTGTGAGTGCTAGTAGGCATTCCTCTACAAAGAGAGTCAAATGGATGAGAACTGATGTTTCTTTTTAAAAGGGTAAATGCTTAGATCTTTCCTTTAGTTAATCAAACTTCAGAATAAAATGTTGATATAGTAGCCACCATCCATCAATTGCTGATGTGTTTTTTATCTGAGTTTCATTTATGATGTCATGATTTTAATTCATTTCATGATTATAAAGAGTTACAGTCATTATTCTATTTTTGTTATTATTTGCTTATTTGTTTCAAAACATAGTTTTACTACGTATTCCAGGCTGTCTGAGAACTAAGAACCCTCCTGCCCAACCTTTCAAATACTGAAAGAAGAAGCCTGCAACACCATGTTTGGCTTCAAAGCCATTGTTCTTATTACTTATTTATTCCAAATTTAGCCTGTGAGAATCACCATCTTTCAGAGAAAAAAAGTTAATTTTATTCATGTGTACATATGTTTGAGTGCTTGCCATGTTCTTGCAGTGCCCTTGGAGACCAGAAGAGCCAGTCATTTCCCCTGGAATGGGGTTCTGAGCAGTCTAATGTTGGTGCTGGGAACCAGACTTAGGTTCTCTGGAAGAACAGGAAGTGGCTTAACCACTGAACCATCTCTCCAGCCCCATGGAGAGCTCTTTTAGGAGGTTCCTGTGTTCTTTTGACATGCCCTACCACCACCCCGTTAATCTTTTAGTGCCTTCCTGTTTTCTAAGCTAAGAATCATATTCACCTCATCATATTTTCCTGTGGTAAGCCAGGAAGTACCCATTTCCCAAGAAACACCACTTCTTTCTACTAGAGCTTGGTATTTGGAAACCAAGATCCGCTTTTGAGGAATGTTTATTGCCAGGAGGATATGGCCGCTTCTAGGCCAGAACAACACATGGTGCTTGGAAATACAAAGGGTCGGGTTCATGAACTTGCCACTGGAATAGTCACACGAGTGCATCTACTGAGAAGGGCTTGGTGTTTGGGATTTCATGCTCTGTAAACCACTGCCAGGAAGTCCTTGCAAGTCAGTCTTTGTATTGATGTTTTGAAAGTAGGGTCCAATGAGGTTGAGGAGTACACACTAAGACTTGGAAACATGGCTCATTCACATCTCACTGATTTCCCAAGTATGGGGTCTTAGGCCTTCCCCAACTTCTCTGTCCCTGATTGTACTTAAAGGGATTTTGTCCTAGCAATTATGTGACCTCACATTGTAGTCCCAACCAGAGAGAAATTTTTCAGTGTAGCTACAGCTGTAACCCTCCCTTTGGCTGTCACTTGCAGTAAGTCAGTATATTTAGCAAGCAAGTAGGACTCCAAGCTTAAAAATGACTTCCAAGAAAAATTATATAAATGACCTCTGTGTTAACCTGCTAGACTTTATGGCACACACCTTTAATCCCAACACTCAGGAGGTAGAGACAGGCAAACCTCAGCAAATTTGAGGCCTCCCTAATCTACATACAGAGTCTCAGGCCAGGGCTACTTAGTGAGATTCTATCTAAAAAACCTCAAAAATTTCTCCTTCAAAACCATGAGATCTTTAAGATAAAATGTCCACCTTCATTCCCCCTTCCCCTATAAGCTGAACATAAATAAAATATTGTCTCCTTAACAGAGAGTGAGACAGCTGATGCCAGTTAGAGCACAGTTCACCTTTCTTACAGGAAGGGCCTGCTAAACTGTCTCAGAGCTACCAACACACACACACACACACACACACACACACACACACACCATAGCTCTCACCACAAAGGAAAGAAGACAGTTTATTCTGGAGTCAACTATGAGTGGTAACAGTTTATAGTAACAGAACGAAGAAAGTCATAAATCATGACACATTTCAAATACATTGGTGGAAACATGAAGTAGATGTGTCAAAGCAAAACAAAGCAAAGAAATGCCAGCTAGAAGCTTCAGATATTGTCTGATTAAATTCTTAGTTTTTGAGTTGGTGGAACCTAGGTCTGATTGTGTATTCAAAAAGGATTTACCTAAACAATCAGCAGGATGTTATATCACACACAGAGGCAGGCAATAAATGACTATTCAGGGGACTACAATAACCAAAGATCACTTAACTCTGGACCTGCAACATCCCAAATCTCTACAATTATCAGTTCTAATCATAGCCTTGTAGAAAGTTTAATATCATTGAAGTTTCTTTTTCTGAGAACTTTCATTAACCTAACTAAATTTACTTCGTTTTTAACCTATGCTGAATGAGTATCTATTCCTTGGAAGAAGGCCATGGGGGGTAGATTGGGAGGGCAAGTGAGACTTCTATTTGGCCAAGTGTAAATGAATTCACCTTTTAAACTAATTGCTATTTCCTATTCTCATTTGGATTATACAAGGAAATTAAGGTGTAGTGCAAGGACCCCAGTGTCTAGTGACAATTATTGAGATAAAAACTGAAACTAGAATATAAACTCTCAGGTAAAAATTTTAATTAGAAGTAGGAAGAGGTTGAAGAAAGGGGCAGCGTTGGTCAAGAGAGACATTGGTTCCCTAATGAGCGAGGAAAGGACATTTTGTTGTTGTTATTGTCCTTGGAGGTATCTGCCTTCATCCTGTACTTGCTGTTTTGTTTTGTTTTTTTTTTCTCTTGTGGAAAGATGACTGACTAGTGGACAGTAATGCATAACAGGGCACTACATACACTACTATCAAAGAAAAGAAACTCTTGGTAGGTGGCAGGTTTTATGGACAAAAGCCATGATAGCCTCTTGCCTTTTGTCTCCATGAGCATTTCTATTTCCCTGTCCCTGGTTTTATAGGTGTGGGGTTGAGTCTGGAAGGCCTCTGGAGCTGCCAGGTTCTTAACTCTTTCTACTCTGAACTGCCCAGAGACAATGGACAGTTGTTAAACAGAATATCTCAGAAGGTGTGCTACACCTGGCCTGTGGCCCAGTGCTAAGTGAATGAAAGGAAATGTGTTTGTGTGCGTGAAGGGTGGTGCTGCGTGACCTTTTATGACCTATTTACATAGCAGGTTCCCTAGTTGAATGAAGCCCAGGTAGGCAAAGGGTTTCCAGTCTTCTGTGTTTGGCCACTGTTCTTGTCCAACTCTGGAATTGCCCCCTCCATCCTTTCCCCTATTTTGCTTCACTGGCACTCCTGGTCCTGCTCAGTTTCTCTGTCTCCAACACTTCCTAGTGATAAGTTATTTCTCCTCTGGTGAAATGAGTCAATTCAAGCCAGGTTAGATTATATTAATGGCAGTTTTAATGGGAAGCAGCTCTCCGGATCGTTCACTGGCCCTAAGGAAGGAGGCCAAGCAAGTTGCCTTGAGAGGTAGGGGGAGAAAGAGAGGAAGGGCATGCACATTCACAGAATGAGAAGGAAAGGAGACAAGAGAGATCAGAATGTCTGGATTATTTAGGAAAAAGCCTCTAGGGGGAAGGGCAGCCCAGCCTCCGGGCTAGATTTCAGAGTTGGGGCAGGATAGGCACTGAGGGGCCCTGGGATGCTGGGAGAACCCAGAGGCCAGGTCTGCTTTGTTATGTAAAATATACACCTTAATCACTTCTCCCACCCAGGGTCAAAAATCAAACACCCAGCAGCCCCTTCTACTCTTTGAACCTAACAGGAACCTGAATATGTAAGAAAGTTTGGGTCAAGTTTAGTTTAGCTTAGCTTAGTTTAGTTTAGTTTGTCCACATCTCGAGACAAGGCCTAGTGGTTAGTGTCTTTGCTCTGAGATGGCAAAAGTATACAACAGTCGCCTGATGACTATGGGGGATATGCATATCACCGTGTTGGACTCTGGTAAAATTGTGCTCTGGTGTGTCTTGGTGTCCATATGGGATGACTGGATATCATTTTTGTCTCTCCAAGGAAAGTTAACACAACAGTCTCCCATTCACAGATGGGTTGTCTCTGCATGCCTTCAGGAAGGGAAAAGTAGCTTGAATTCCCAGCTCATAGATGGGGCATTTATAATAGCCAGAAGCTGGAAAGAACCCAGGTATCCCTCAACAGAAGAATGGATACAAAAAATGTGGTAAATATACACAATGGAGTACTATTCAGCCATTAGAAACAATGAATTCATGAAATTCTTAGGCAAATGGATGGAGCTGGAGAACATCATACTAAGTGAGGTAACCCAGTCTCAAAAGATCAATCATGGTATGCACTCACTAATAAATGGATATTAGCTTGGAAAACTGGAATATGCAAAACATAATCCATACTTCAAATGAGGTACAAGAAGAACGGAGGAGTGGCCCCTAGTTCTGGAAAGACCCAGTGTAGCAGTATAAGACAAAACCAGAACAGGGAAGTGGGAAGGGATGGGTGGGAGAACAGAGGGAGGGAAGGGGGCTTATGTGACTTTCGGGGAGTGGGGAACCAGAAAAGCGGAAATCATTTCAAATGTAAATAAAAAATATATCGAATAAAATTAAAAAAAAAAAAAGGATAGGGCATGCCCCATTAATCTGAAGCCAACTGGAAAAGGAACATGGCATTCACCAGGCCCAAATGGGTACATGCCTGCCTTATGCCATGGGACAGGGCTCCTGTGCATGAGCAGCTGCATGCTCAGACACACATCTATGCATGTGAATATGTGGGTCAGGGGAGGATGTCCAGTGTCCTTTGTACAGCAGTTGCACATCTTTATTTTATACAAACTATGTCATCAATCTTGGAAACAAACTGATAATCCCGAGATTTGCCAGAAAAACCAACTCCACCATTTGGGGCCAAATTTAAAGCACAAATTTTAAATACTGACCAAGTGATAGACTTTGGTCAGGACCATTCCTCAGAATTTCCCACCTGAGAATGACTTCGCACCACATGTTGCAAGGGCTTATAAAGACAAACTTATAGGCCATGGTACTTTTCCCATGAGGCTTGGTTATTTCCCAAGAACTGCAATTCCCAGCATCCCAGGAAGTTACCTGGCTCCTGGGCAGGCAGGGCTTACAAGTTAATTTTGGGCGTTACACCAACATTACAAAAGTAATAAAAAGGTATTTTCCATTCATACTGAATATTTACCAACATTTATTTTATTAGACATATCTCTTTTTTAACACTGAAATATTTGGTTTGTGTCATTTCATTTGATTTGATTGCTTTACCTCATATATATAAAGTTTTTAACATTTGTTTCAACAATTAAACTATCAAATGGTGTTTAAGATCTCCTTTCCAGGGCTGGAGAGATGGTTCAGAGGTTAAAGGGACTTGCTGCTCTTCCAGAGGACCCAAGTTTGTGGGTTCACAGTCTTCTGAAACTCTGGCTCCAGGGGATTTGATGCCCTCTTCTGGCCTCTGTGGATACCTACACACAGGTGGCATACACTCAGGCACACACTCATAAATCCTTAAAAAACGTTATGTCTCTTTTAACTTTTAAAAAAATTCTATACAATCTGAGTGCTGTGTTGATAATCTTAAAAATAACTTTTCCCCTTTAGTGTGGTTCAAGTTCCTTTGATACACAGTTGACAGCATTTGTCCTTAGTTTTACATTTTAGTCCTTTCATTTAAATTTGTTTTTAAATGTTAAACATTTATATTTTTATAAGTCAAAACTATATAAAAAGTAAACTTAGAAATCTCTCCAATGTTATGACCTTTGCATTAGCCAGCTCCTTTTGGGACGTCTATAGATTTCTATTAGGTTTCAGTTGTTTTTCTGGTCACTGTTAGGAAAAACTACCAAATGCATATACATATTTTTATTTCCCTTATTTGTATATTAAAGATAAAATATTGTATATTTGTTTACTTTAGATGATGTAATCTTACCTCTCATATACTTGTTCTTATTCTTGTTATATAGCTATATTTTACTTCATTGTGACTCTGAAAAATAAATTCAATTCCTGTTTTCCAATTTAATAATTCCTTAATACTAGTCTCATGCATTCGCTATTTTATAACTATGGATACACACCCTCCAGGTAAATTCCCAGCTGTGGAATTGCTGGGTCATGGGATAAAAACAAATCTATTAGATATTGCCCAATTACCTTCCTTGAGGATTCAAGCGCAGTCTACTCACTCCTACCAGCAATGCATGAGCATGCTTACTTCCCTATGGGCCCGTCAATAGTATTTTGTTAGAGTTGGGCTTTTGCCTGATGTGATTTGTGGAAAATGATAACAATGTAACTTTCAGTGATGCTTATGCAATGAGCACCTTTCTTTTTTTTAATTTTCTACATTCTTTGTTTATATTCCAAATGATTTCCCCTTTCCCAGTTCCCCCCTCCCCATAAGTCCCATAAGCCCTCTTCCATCTGCCCATTCCCCAATCAACACCCTCCCACTTCTCTGTCCTGGTAATTCTCTACATTGCTGCATCAAGCCTTTCCAGGACCAGAGCCTTCTCCTTTCTTCTCCTTGGGAATCATTTGATATGTTAATTGTGTCTTGGGTATTCAGAGCTTCTGGCCTAATATCCACTTACCAGTGACTGCATTCCATATGTGATTTTTTGTGATTGGGAATGAGCACCTTTCAAGTACTCATGTTCTCCTGTGCCTTGTTCTCATTCTATCAGGGCTTCAATGGTTTTCCTTTCTTTCTTTCTCCTTTCTTTTTATTCTCTCTCTCTTCTCTCTCTCTCTCTCTCTCTCTCTCTCTCTCTCTCTCTCTCTCTCTCTCTCTCTCTCTCTTCCCTCTCCACTCTTTCTTTCTTTTTAAGACAAGGTCTTGCTATATAGTGCTGGTTGGCTTGGAACTCACTCTGTAGACAAAGCTGGTCCTTGTACTCACAGAGCTCTCTGCCCGCCTCTACTTCCTGAGTGTCGGGAAGAAATGAGTGTGCCATCATGTGGGGCCTGAATGATTTTCTTTTTCTTTTTCTTTTTCTTTTTCTTTTTCTTTTTCTTTTAAAATCACAATTAATTATCCACCTACCCACCTACCTACCTATTTATTTATTCATTCTTTTGGAGGGGGCTTGTACATGCCACAGTGCCCATGTGGGACTTTGAAGACAACTTTAGGGAGTCATTCTCTATTTCCACCATGTAGAATTGGAAGAATTGAACTCCAGTTGTCAACCTTGGTGGAAGATACCTTAACCTACTTTACTATCTCTATGGTCCAAGTACTGAACTTAAAAAAAAAAAGAGTTATTTATTTATTACATATACAGTATTCTGCTTGCATTCCAAAGAGGGTAACATCATTATAGATGGTTATGGGCCACCATGTGGTTGTTGGGAATTAAACTGAGGACCTCTGGAAGAGCATTAGCACTCTTAACCACCGAGCCATCTCTCCAGTTCCTTGAATGGTCTTCTTAATTACTAAAATATTTTCATTGAGTAAAGAGATTCCTCTTTTATCTGTTGTATGTATGTCCATTGTTTTCCTGAAGGTTTCCTCAGTTATATATTATATATGTTTTAATGCACGCAAACATTAATTTATTTATTTTTATTTTTTAATCTATTATCTCTTGCCACTATGTGAGTCTCAGAGGTCCAATTCAAGTCACACGGCTTGATGGCAAGGGCCACCCACTAGTCCTTAGTTGCTGATTTTGGATTTTGAGATATAGATTGAAACACTTTTGTCACACTGATACAGAAGGAAAATGCAGGGTACTTGTGATCTAACTGCAGTGAAGTGCCTTACTCCTTTCAGGGCCTTCTCCAAGGAAATCCTAAGTTTAGAAGATCGATCAAGCATAGGAAGACTCTGAAACTTTGAAAGGAAACATACTTCCTAGACCCTTGTACTTGAAGAAAAATTCAACAATGAATTCTCTGGGTTTTCTCATTGTTTCCTTTGTATCTTTGACAGAGCACTGCAGTAGCCATGCCACCAAGCCAGAACTTCTGAGCAAATTTTGAAAGTAATCAAACTCCAAGGAAGGCCTGACAGTTCCAACCAAAGAACCAGGAAAAGGATGGTATAAAAAGGAAATATTTGCAGCCACTGTGTTCTGGCCAAACACCAAAGGGAAAGTCTTATTTGGACTGCTCAGTACCACTCAGAGCAGCTGGCGTTGTGATTGCCTGTGTTTGTAAGGCTGAGCAGAAAGCTGAGCTTCTATTCTCTTCCAAATAGAAGTAGGTTGTTCTCTATCTTTTCCAGAGTACTGTCAGTAGGGTCCACCAGAGAGATGAGACACCAGACAGCAAAAAGACTTGAGAAGGCAGAGAGAGCTGGGTGAACCCCACATTCTGATTTTCTCCCACCTAAGGACTTTTCAGTACAAAGTTAAGTATTCACTCCCACCTGACATCAGCAAGATGAAATAATGCCATGAAAGGTGGATACAGACAACATTCTACTATTTATTGACTCTCCCTCAGCAGGACCCATTTGGGAGCTGAAGCTCCATATCAACACATCAATAATTCGGGTGGTCCTATCCATATCAAGGGTCCCAGTAGAGAGCTGAACTTTCACTCCTCCCAACATTAAAGAAGCTGAATAAGAAGAATGAGGTGGGTTAGTTCAATGTTTGCTCCCTCTGCTAGGATCAAGGAAGCCAAATTAAAAAAAGGAGCCTCCATCTCTATGAAACTTGGATGGAGGAGAAGGAGGTTGTGACAGATGAGAGATCTGTTGTCTCTCTGCTTGCTTTTCTCCCTCCCTTGGTATCTATAGAGCCTGGAATGAAGCCAAGCAATCACTTTTACTCTGTAGCAAAAGAAGAAGCAAAATGAACAAACCCTTACCTTCCTTCATGGCTGGTGAAAATCAATAGGGAGCTCTGATTACATTCTCATTAAAAAACTAGCCTAGGGGTAGGCCAATGTCTCATTTTTTCTGAAAGGTGCTGGAATCAGTAGTGAAGGTGAACTTCTACTTCCCACATAGAAACTTCATGGGTGCTTGGGGAAAGAATCTGGCTTGTTTTCACAGGCCATCTTATCCACTTTGTCTAAAAATATATTCTTGCAGGGATCCTTTGGGAGAACATTCACATGAGACATGCTGTTTGTCAACAATGTGTCCTGAATCTGAATACCTAAGAAAATAGCAGAACAACTTAAGACAGGGGGACATGTCGTGACTCACAATTTCAGAAGTTTTATCCCATTATGGAGGTAAGGCTGTAGTGGAGTAGGCTCTCCCATGTCATGGTGGCTAGGAAGTAGAGATAAAGAATGCTGGCCTTAGCAGACTCCCTTTGGCTTTTATTCCACTATGTCCCCAACCTATGAGATGGTACTACCTTCAGGGTAGACCTTTTCCATTTAATTAATGCTCTCTGGCAGACCCATACTGAAGTTTGCCTTATTAATCTCTTAGTTGCTTCTTTATTCCTCAGGTTGGCAGTCCAGATTAACTGTCACAATCTCCAAATTGGAAATAACTCAAGTATCTTTCAATGGGTAGTAGGTACATCCATAGCACTACAGTGCCACTTGTGAATAAAAAATTAAAATTGATATAGGAATAAGATGGATAGATTTCAAAAGGCTTAATCTAAAACAGCAATAAGACCTGAGATCAAATTCTGAACATCCACATGGAAAGCACAGCATAGTCACATGTATCTGGTACCTCAGTGCTCTGCGGGGGTTGAATCAAGAGGATTTCTAGGTTTGATAAAGCCAGTAGCCTAGTTGAGAAACTGCAAACTCTGAGTTCATTCTCAGAGGAATAAAGAAAAATGATGGAGGATACCTGTTGACCTCCCCTGGTCTTCCCACATATTCACAAGCACTTGTGCATGTACACATGTATAACACACACATAATCACACAATCACATACTCACACTCATGCACAACCAATCTCCAAATGTCATTTACCATGTGACTCTATCTATAGACCATGTGTGATAATGCAAAATCCTAGGAATGGAAAATGGACCAGGGATTGCAGGGTTCAAGGATAGGGGCTGAGGAAGAAGCAGCAAGGATGGTATGGCTTAAAAAGGAAACATGTAGGACTCCCAGGAAGATGCAACTGCTCTGAGTCAAACTGTATCAAAATTAATATTGCCTTTGTAAATGTGGGGTTCAGTTAATGTTAGTTCATGCTGCTGAAACGCTGTACCATGGGTGGAGGCTAAAGCAATATACATTTATTCAAACTGCAGGAGCTGCAAGTGCAGGGTCAAGCTGCCAGCATAGCTGATTTCTCCTGAGGGCCCTCTCCACGCCTCGTAAGTATCTACTGGCTCACCTGAGCTTTCTTCTGTGAATCCCTGGTGTGTTTTTTGGGTTCCTAATTCCATCCAATGTCAATCAAATTGGGTTAGGGTTCAGCTTTGTGTCTTCTTTTTAATTTATTCACCTCATTCTAAGGTTCTACTTTCAATACAATAGCATACTGAAGGACTGGAGATGACTTGGGCTTCCAATACATGAATGAGAGTGGAGTGATAGAATTCAATCAGCAACAGGCACTAAGACTGAAAATGAAAATGGAAAGGCTATAACCAAGACAAGCATCTGAAGAAAACCATGTTAAGTTGGCGCATTCTGTCCATGTGCTTACTCTTCATGTAATCCAATGTCTCACAAATGTCCTTATTTTTTCCTTTATTAAGTGTTTTCATATAATATATTTGATCCAGATTTATACACACATGAATTCACATACTGTGGCAGCATGCAAAAGGCCTGTACAAGATCAAGCCAGATAGGGTCCCAGCACACTGAGAGAGGGAAATGGACACAGGGCCCCGCCCCTAACCAAAAAACTGTTTATAGCTGATAGCCATTTCTTTCTTTTTTGACACAGGGTCTTGCTATGTAGTCTCAGCTAGCCTTTAGGCTACTTTTAACTCACTATGTAAACCATATGAGCATCAAACTTGTCGTGAACTTCCTGCCTCTATCTCCTTAGTGCTAGGATTACAAATGTTAGCCAATAACTCCCACTTCAGACATTTTTGAAGCTAACAACTTTATGAAACATGTATTTAGCACTCCAGCTTGACAAATACATATGTGTTTGCTCAATACTGATTTTCATAATTCCATATATGTGTAGAATGTATTGTGATTATATTCACTCTTGCCCTCTCTTTTATTTGGTTATTTTATGTGCATGAGTTGTTTTGTCTGCATGAATGACTGTGCCCCACATGCCTTGGCTAGTGCCTTTGTAGGTCAGAGGAGGCATTGACTTGGTCATCCTGGAACTGGAGTTACAAGATAACACATACAAGGGTAATACATGCTCTTAAACTGCCGAACCATTTTGCCAGTTCCCATACATGTTTAATAAAGTCAGATAATTTTTTTCACAAATTCATAAATTGCCTCTGATTTCACTATTTGTGACATATTCTGACATTTTCTATTCAGTTCTATTCTATTTTATTCTGTCCTTTTCAATTGAAAGCTTGCTAAGTTGCCACCCACTGAATTTACTTTAGGAAAGGTTCTTCCTTACCACCTGCTGTTTGAAAAATTCCATGTTCTAATTTGTACTGTCAGCTCTATCAAGAATTTTGTACTCCTCCTTGTCTTAGCTAGGGTTTCTATCAGTGCAGTGAAACACCATGACCAAAATCAAATTGGAAAGGAATGGATATATGTGGCTTACACTTGCACATTGTAGTCCATTAGTGAAGGAAGTCAGGGCAGGAACTCAAACAGAGCAGCGACTTGAAAGCGGAGCTGATGCAGTAGCTATGGAGGGGTGCTGCTTACTGGCTTGCTCATCATGACTTGCTCAGCCTGTTTTCTTATAGAATCCAGGACCATCAGACCAAGGATGGCACCACCATCCCCCATCAATCACTAATTAAGAAAATACCCCCACATGCTTGCTGATCTTATGGACATATTTTCTCCATCAAGGCTCCTTCCTTTCTGATAGCTCTAGCTTGTGTCAAGTTGACATAAACCTAGCCAGGATGCTCCTAATCTGTCATATACATTCCAAGACTCCAGTGGATGCTTGAGACCATGAGTAGAACCAAACTTTACATTTGTGACATTATTCGCTGAACATACCTACATAACTACATACCTCTGGTTAGATTTAATGTCTAAATTAGCCATAGTAAGAAGTTACAATGACTCTCCATAGAGCTTAACGACTTAAGAATATGATTTTCCTCTTTTCTTAACCTAGAACTTAAACATTTTGCCTTAGAAAAAGTACTATACAGGTTCTCTTTAGCATATTCACTTCAGAAACATTATGAAAAAAGTTCAGATTTCAGGCTGGAAAAATGGCACAGTAGGTAAGAGCACTTGTGGAAGCCTAAGGACCTGAGTTGGAAGCCCTAGAACTCATAAAAAAGGGAGCATGACTTCAGGCACCTGTAACCTCAATGTTGGGAGTTGGAGACGTAGATCCCAGGGGATGGCTTGCCATAGCCATGGCCACAAGGGTGTACACACCCACACACATATGTGCATGCACCACATACACACAAAATAATAAAATGAAAAAAAAAAACCCAGCTGCTCTGAAAGCAAGCACTGTAATCCCACAACAGTTGATCTGATTACTCAAACAGCAACTAAGGACTAATGGATAGGCATAGATATTATGTGGATGTGGACACATTAGACAAAGGGATGATTAATGTCATGTACAGGAGGGAACCAGATAATTTAGAATTTTGTCATGCTATGCAGACTGTTATATGATTGGCACTTGTGAACTGTTTACTTCTGGAACCCTCTATTTTGTATTTTTGGACCATAGATTTTCTTAGATTTATTCATTCTGAAACTTCAAAAAATGATGCCCAGTTCTGAATGAATAGGTAAAGAAAAAGTGAAATAAAGCAGAATTTGAAAGACTAATATTACATGTTTTCTCTCACTTGTAGAATATAAAAGAAAAAATGGGAGGAAAGAAGGGATAAAGGAAGAAGAAAGGCTATAAAGAAATAGGAAAAGAAGCAATGGGGAAGGAAGATAAGTACAAATAATACAGATGGTAAATATATGTGCTCATATGAAAATGTCATAATGAAACAATTTTATAAAATTAACGCATATAAGGATGATTTGAATTAGTAGAATAATTTGCTATCTTGGTTGAAATAATCTACTTAATATTTATTTTATTCACATAAAACTAAAATATTTACTTATTTATTTATGTATTTATTTATTCAAAGTCTTGTTATATAGCCCAAGCTTTCTCAAACTTAGGATCCTGCTGTTTCAGTTTCCTAAGCAGTAGAATGACAAATATATACTGTCTAACCTGAATGCATTTAAATAAATAATTATATTAATTAGAAAACTGCATTTGCTATATATTAACTTGCAATTACAATCCATTTTACTTAGAGGAGGGCAGTGTTATATAATAAAAATATTACTAAACTGGAGGTAAGATAAGGGACTACCACCATTCAGTCCCATGAAACTGAAACTTTTCCTAAAACATAAAAAACTCTCTAGCGATGGAATGTAAAGACATTATCAAATGTAATTTAGTTCAAACTGTGGAATGCTCAGGTTTGATCAGAGTATCCATAGAAGTCTGAAGAAAGCTAAAAATGATTATCAGAAAATCTATAGAAAAGGCAATACCCAGGGCATCAGCAGCAATAGCAGAAGGGAAAATCTCTCCTTAGTGCTGGGTGATCAGCACTGTCAACTAACAGCCGAAGTCAGTTGCCAAAACACTTCTACCACAGTGACTCAGCAGGCTGTGGTACACACTCACAGGAAACTAAAGCAAAGTGGCATGAAGCTATATGCTGAAACCTGACAGAGTACTGTGTGACTGAGGATGCCTTGAATCAGATTTGAATAATATTCAGTGAACTAAAAAGCTGATGAGACCCAAAGTACAGTTCAGAATCTTCACAGAGACAACAAGCAGCATGCAGGACAATGGCACGAACTGTACAGAGGCAGGGCCAGCATTCACAACTAGAACCAAGAAGAAAATCAGGTGGGATTAGAGTGAGACTGCACCTCTGATGCACTTTGCATGGTTAGAGATGGCCTCAGCAATCCACTCAGCTAAAGGGAAGAGCCAGAGAGGAGAACAGGACTACCATTTGCAAAGAACCTCCTAGTAACAGGGAAGGAATGTGAGATAGTCCAGAGGAAAGTCAACAATAAGACCAGTCAGTCAGCTTTCATAGCCTGTATTTCCTCCTAGCAATCTCCCCCTCTACATCTATCCCACCTCCATCTAATAGGAAAGATCTTTTTAGCAGACCATCTCAGCCCTGCCCTGATCTTGTCTTATATTGCTTTATTCTGCTCTTTTTATTTCCTTGTTTCTTATTCTTCCATCTCATTTTATTATGATCCCAGAGTACAAAGTCTGACCTGGTTTGACTAAGACTTCCTGTGCCTTAACCTCCTGAGAGATAAGATTAATACAAATTATCTGACATCTTTCCCTCCCTCTCTTCAGTTTACCTTTAGCTAAAATTCTTGTATCACTTTGATTTTTTTCCCACCTTGCTCTTCTACTTATATTCCCCTCCTCTGCTTTCTTTGTCACACCAGTACTAATCACTAGTCTGTGTTGTTTTTCTTACTTATATCATTTTCCCGTTCATAGCCACAATAACTAACATATCAGTACACAAAGAACAATTAATGTCTCTTTACACCCTAAAATGATTAACAGTTAAGGGGTGTTTGTGAATAGTTGACTTTTACCCTATTTTTAAAGTGGACCTGGATAATGACTATTGTTGCAGAGTAAGAATAGATAAGAGCATGTTTAACCTGTTTAACAGGAAAATGGTACACTTCCTTCAACAAGGTCACACCTCCTATTAGTGCCACTCCCTGGGCCAAGCATATTCAAACCACCACATACCACAAATGGGCAAGTAATAGGAAAATATAAGTCAACATGTCTCCTTCAAAATCTACTGGTCCCAGAGCAATGAGTACCAATGAGAGTGACTCAGATAAAATTCTAGACAGGAACTTAAATGAATGATGATAAACATGTCAGAAGACATGAAAGATTATGTAAGTAAACTCTGGATTGAATTCCAAGAGAACATAGAGAGACACTTGAATGAAATAAGTCAACATAGGATTTGAAAATGCAATTTAGTAAAAAAAAAAAAATGCTGAAAAAAAAAACCTGAGTGAAATGATGCTGAAAATGGAAAGTCACTAAGACAAATAGAAAGCTTAATAGAAAGTGTTTTACTAAAGAATAAATCACCAAGATGAGATATTCCCAGGGCATGTGGACAAGGTCAAGATTGTACCTTTAGTCAAGAACAATAATACATTTTTAAGAAGTATAAATGGAACATGGAAGATTTGGGGGATGTTTATGAAAATACTTAAATCTATGAATTATAGGTATAAAAGGTGAACTCCATGCCAAAGGTACAGAAAATATTTTCAATATAATCATAGCAGAAAATTTCTAAAATCCAGGGCACAAGAGGGCCATCCAAGTGCAAGTAAAAAACCAATTAGACAGGAACAGACAAGAAATTCCCCATGTCATATAATATTTAAAATACTACTTATACAGAGAAAAAAAATGTATGTAAAAGTTGCAAGAAAGAAAGAGGCCCAGGTGATCTTTCAGCAGAAAGTTTCAAAGCTAGAAGAACATGAAAATGTATCTCAAATTCTGAAAGACCATAACTGACAACCCAGACTACCATACGAAGCAAAGCTATCCACCATAATTGATAGAAAAATAAAAACATTCCATGATTTAAAACAAATCACTGCAATGAAGTCTTCAGAGCAAAGATAACGATAAATATATTCAAGTAGCTTCTGGGGGAAAAGTAAAATATGACAATAGTTATTAAACATATGACAATTAGGGGAAAACCAAACACTACAAAATCAGCAAAACAAAACACACTTGTGAATATTAACTCTTGAATATTGATGGTCTCAATTTTCCTATCTAATATGCAAGCTAAATAATTGAATTAAAAACAAGATCCATGTATTTTCTACCTCTATGAAATATACATGATCATCAAAGGTAAATGTATCTTAGGGTGAAAAGATGAAAAATGGATTCCAAACAACTAAAACTAGAAAACAAGTAAGTTTTGTTATCCTAATAACTGACAAAAATAAGCTTCAAACAAAAACTATGAAGAAAAGGTCACTTCATACTAATTAAGGAAACAATCCATCAAGAAAACATTACAATTCTAAACACCTACACAGTGAACACAGATGTACCTAATTTCATATGAAATAAACCAACTATTACTCAATATAATATCACAAATAAATAAATAAATAAATAATGAATAATAAATAAATAAATAAATAAATAAATAAATAAATAAATAAATAAAGGAGAGAAACATCAGAGTTAATGACATTATGGCCCAATGGACTTAACAGCCATCTACAGAATATTCCATTAAATACTGCAGAGTACACATTCTTCCCAAAAGCCCATAGAACTTTATACAAAATAGGTCATTAAAACATAAAAGAAGTTTCAACAAGTACAGAAATACTTTTTTTGAGGCAGGATCATAGTATAGCCTTGGCTGAACTGGAACTTTCTATACAGACCAGACTGACTTCAAACTCATAGAGATCTAACTATTTCTGTCTCCTGAACTCTGAGATTTAATGCATGTACCACTGTGCCCAGATGTTAGAGTAACTTCTTATGTTCTAACTAACCACTGTGAAACACAGTCAGAAAGTAACAGCAAAAGAAAACAAAAAAAATCACATATACATGGATATTTAACAACTGTCTACTGAACTGAATGATGAATAAGTCACTGGAAACATCAAGAATATTTTAAAATTTTTATAATTGAATATGAAAACACAATATAAATTTATGTTATACAATAAAGGCAGTCCTAAGAGCTCATAACTGTAAGTGCCTATATTAGAAAACAAAAACAAAACCAGAGAGGTCTCGAGTAAATAACTTACAGGATCAATAAATCCTTAGCCAAACTAACCAAGAAAGAGAGAAAAGACAATTTAATCAGATTAAAGATGAAGAGGAAGGTATTACAACAGATACAAATGAAATTATAAGGGCATAATCTAAGGATTTATTGGTCTTGTTTACTTTTTCCAAAGGATCAGTCATTGTTTCTTCATAATTTTTTTCTCTTGCATTCATTCTTGCCCTTACCCTATTTGTTTTATATATACTACTTTGTGTTTTGGCTTGTTATTTTCCCAAGGTCCTCCTAAGACAAATTAATAAGTTATATCCATGTGCATGGTGAGTTCCAGGGCAACCAAGGCTATGTAATGAGACCCTGATACCCCTTGCCATATACAAACAATAAAATACCAAACAAAAGTACCTTTACTCATATTCTAAGCTAGATGGTATTGGGGAAGTGCAAATTATTGTTTTTTGAAGTACTGTGGATGAAACACAGGGCCATGAGTCTCTTAGAAAAACCCTCTGTCACTGAGCTCAGGAGGTATTCTTTATATATTCTACTTATCTTTTTGTTGCTGTTGTTGTTATACATACTTTAAATATTCTTTCTCAGAATACAAATATTGACTGAGGTGATATACTTTTCAGTATTTTCTAATGACTGTAGAGAAATTTGAAGGTAGTTGTGGTGGTTGGAATATACTTGGCACATAGCAAGTGGTACAGTTAGGAGGAGTGGCCTTGTTGGAGGAAGTGTGTCACAGTGGGGGTGGGCTTTAGAAAGGCCTTCTGCTATGCTCAGGATCCACCCTTTGCAGAAAAGAGCTTCCTCCTAGCTACCTGAGAATGCCAGTCTCTCCTGGTTGCCTTCAAATCAAGATGGAAATCTCTCAACTCCTTCTCCAGCACCATGTCTGCCTGCATGCTTCCTACTATGATGACAGTGGACTAAACCTTTGAACCTGTAAGTTGGCCCCAATTAAATACTGTCCTTGATAAAAGTTGCCTTAGTCATGGTGTCTTTTCACAGCAATGAATACCCTAAGACATATATCAAAGTCCTACTCTCTCCAAAATAACTCATAGATAAAGATGAGCATAAAGTTCTATCAGAACATCAAGGTCAGTTACTTAAAGAGTGAATTTTAAATAAAAAAGGTAAACACTAAAAACTCCATGCTTATTGGTGAAGCATAATCCTAATAATATACCAAGACATGACTAATGTAAATATACATACCATATGTATTTTACTAATAAATATAAATAAAAATGAAAAATATTTCAACTGATTCATTTTGACAAAAAGAAAGTATATCATGTAAAAGTAAGACTATTTAAGCATTTAAAATTAATTTATACTATACATAGACTGCATGAGAAAATCTGAAATCAGCACCAAAAGTACTAAAAAGCATGTGGCAAAGTTTAACATGAATTCCTGCTAAATATCTTAGCAAATGATAAAATGAAATTGGAAAAAAGGTTTCTAAAACAAAACAATAAAATTTATCACAAAAATTAGCAAAGTAAACATTTTAAGAATTACTGTTGATAGAGCAGACACTGGGGGAATGGCCAACCAATAACTGGTCAATCTTGAGACCATCCTATGGGCAAGCACCAATCTTTGACACTATTAATGGTACTCTACTATGCTTCCAGAAAGGAGTATAGCATAACTGTACTCTGAGAGGCTCCACCCTGAAGCTGACTGAAATAGATGCAAATACCCACAGTCAACACTGGATGGAGGTCGGGAACTCTTATGGAACAGTTGGGAGAAGGATTGTATTCCTGAGTGGATACAAACTCCATAGTCAGACAAAAAATGTCAACTAACCTGGACCCCTGGGAACTCTCAGAGACTAAGCCACTAACCAACGAACATACATGGGCTCTACCAAGGCCCCCAGCACATATGTAGTAGATGTGCAGCTCAGTCTCCATGTGGATCTTCCAAATGGAGTGGGATGGACACTGTTCCTAAAGCTGTTGCCTGTTTGTGAAATCTGTTCCCCAACAGGGCTCCTTTGTCTGACCTCAGTGGGAGAGGATGCACCTAACTCTGCCAGGGTCAGGAAAGGGGGGATATCCAGGGGATCCCACAATCTAAAAGGAGAAAAGAAGGGATGAGGGAGGGACTCTATGACTCTATGATGGGGAGAATGGAAGGGGCAGCACTGGGAAAAAAAAAGAATTTCTGTTAATGCCAAGATTTTTAAAAAGATGATTGATTGGTTGTTCTGACTGATAGAATTCTAATTCAACCTTCCTAATACTGTGACCCTTTAATACAGTTCTTTATGTTATGGTGACCTCTAACCATAAAATTATTTTGTTCCTACTTCATAACTGTAATGTTGGTACTGTTATGAATCATAATGTAAATATCTGATATGCATGATATCTGATATGTGGCCCCTGTTACATGGTCATTCAACACTCAAAAAGGTCATGACCCAAAGGCTGAGAGTCTTTGCCCTATAGGAGAACATAGTCAATGCAGTAAAAAGGTGTGATGTTTTGTCTTCATTTAAACTCCAAAAACAGGCCTAGAAAGACTAGTAAATAATTGCCTTATATAAGAATAGCATTTAAAAATCAAGTCTCAACAACAAAAGAAATTCTGGGGGAATCAGTATCCCTGACCTCAAGCAATACTACAGAGCAATAGTGTGAAAAACTGCATGGTATTGGCACAGTGACAGACAAGTGGACCAATGGAATAGAATTGAAGACCCAGAAATGAATCCACACACCTATGGTCACTTGATCATCAACAAAGGAGCCGAAACATCCAGTGGAAAAAAAGATAGCCTTTTCAACAAATGGTGCTGGTTCAACTGGAGGTCAGCATGCAGAAGAATGCGAATTGATCCATCCTTGTCTCCTTGTACTAAGCTCAACTTCAAATGGATCAAGGACCTCCACATAAAGCAGACACTCTGAAACAAATAGAAAAGAAACTGGGGAAGACCCTTGAGGACATCGGTACAGGGGGAAAGTTCCTGAACAGAAAACCAATAGCTTATGCGCTAAGATCAAGAATTGACAAATGGAACCTCATAAAATTACAAAGTTTCTGTAAAGCAAAGGACACCATCAAAAGGACAAATCGGCAACCAACAAATTGGGAAAAGATCTTCACCAACCCTACATCAGATAGAGGGCTAATATCCAATATATACAAAGAACTAAAGAAGTTAGACCCCAAAAAATCAAATAACCCTATTAAAAAATGGGGTACAGAGTTAAACAAAGAATTCTCACCTGAAGAACTTCAGATGGTGGTGAAACGTCTTAAAAAATGCTCAACTTCATTAGTCATGAAGGAAATGCAAATCAAAACAACCCTGAGATTTCACCTTACACCAGTCAGAATGGCTAAGATTAAAAACTCAGGAGACAGCAGGTGTTGGTGAGGATGTGGAGAAAGAGGAACACTCCTCCACTGCTGGTGGGACTGCAAATTGGTACAACCACTCTGGCAATCAGTCTGGCAGTTCCTCAGAAAACTGGGAACCTCACTTCCAGAAGATCCTGCTATACCACTCCTGGGCATATACCCAGAGGATTCCCCAGCATGTAATAAGGATATATGCTCCACTATGTTCATAGCAGCCCTATTTATAATAGCCAGAAGCTGGAAAGAACCCAGGTATCCCTCAACAGAAGAATGGATGCAAAAATATGTGGTATATATACACAGTGGAGTACTCTTCAGCCATTAGAAACAATGAATTCATGAAATTTTTAGGCAAATGGATGGAGCTGGAGAACATCATACTAAGTGAGGTAACCCAGTCTCAAAAGATCAATCACGGTATGCACTCACTAATACGTGGATATTAGCCTGGAAAACTGGAATACCCAAAACATAATCCACATATCAAATGAGGTACAAGAAGAATGGAGGAGTGGCACCTTGTTCTGGAAAGACTCAGTGAAGCAGTATAGGGCAAAACTAGAACAGGGAAGTGGGAAGGGGTGGGTGGGAGAACAGGGGGAGGGAAGGGGGCTTATGCGACTTTCAGGGAGTGGGGGGCTAGAAAAGGGGAAATCATTTGAAATGTAAGTAAAAATATATTGAATAAAAAAAAATCAAGTGTTTCTATATCACTTATAACCACATAAGTTTGGTTTTGGTTTAATGAACTTTCCATGTTTAAAACTTCAATTTGCTGTTTTAAAAAATTTCTATCTTTTTACTGAACTCCTCTTCCCATATTCTGCGCTGACTTTCTTATTTTATTCAGTTTATGCCTTGTATTCTTTTAAAATTCCTTTAGGAGTTTATTTGTATCTTTGAACATGCAATGAACATGGAAAGTCCATTAAACCAAACTTTAGAATTCAGTAGAAAGTCTTACCAATAAACTTGATCAAGATATACTATCAGGAATGGAAGACAAGCTAGATGAATTAGAGCATTCAGAAACCAAGAAAGATTTTTTAGAAGTAAGAATGCAAAAAGCAAAATCATTAAAAGACAAAAATCATGAGTAAAAAAAGGAAAAGAACTTTAAGCTAATGATAAATAAGTTCTTCAACAAAATCATAGCAGAAACTTTCCCAACTCTAGGAAACCAAGTGACTACCTACATTCAAAAGGCATGGACATGAAACAGACAAGACAAAAAAACAAGCTACTATATTATAGCTAAAACACTACACACAGAGAACAAAGAAAAATATGGAAAACTGCAAGAGTAAAGCTTCACTCATAAGCAAGCCTATCATAATTGCAGATTGCTCAGAAGAATGCCTCAAAGCCAGAAGAGCATAGAATGATGTGTTAGGTTCCGAAAGACAGTAACTGCTAGCCCATATGACTAAAGCCACCCAAATTATCTGTCATAATTGAAGGATAAAGGAAAACATTCAATTATAAACATAACTAAATGGATTCATGACCATTAAGCCATCACTACAGAAGATATGTAAAAAAAAACTTTCACACTAGAAAGAAAGTTGAATTTCCTCTTCCAAACAATTTAATTCATTAGTTTTGTAGTCAGTATCACTTAGGAAATTGACAGAATGCAGCCAGATTCTTGGCCAGAAAATAACATGAACTAGCCTAATTCCCAATACAATCCTTGATGCCCTCTGAATACAGGTGAGCTGGGCCTCTGCAGTTCACATTTTCTCAGAATTTGTTCTTCTGAACTCCTACTAGAATAACCCATTAAGATATGCTTGCAGTCTTCTGGGACTTCTCTAACCTGCAGCTCTAAACTCACCTATCTTCTTCTGCCAAGTCAGTTTCAAAGGCCTAAGAACCATATGATCAAGTATATAATGACAGAGACCCCATTCCTGGTACTAATTCTCTATACTTGTTATTTTCCTTCTGTGACACAATACCTAATTACAAATGGCTAAAGGGAAGAAATTTTATTTTGACCTTCAGTTTGAGGAACTATGGTCCTTAACTCTCAGGAAATCTTAAGGACAGGAATAAAGGGCAGCTGATTGCACCATAGTCAGATAGTAGAGAGTAGAAAGTGGAGCTGAGCTACAAAAGCTCAAGGCCCTCCTCAAGTGTCCCCTAGCAAAGTTTTACCTCCTTTGCTTCATGTCCTTCCAGATCTTCACTATCAAATGAGAACCAAATATACAAACACATGAACATGGCAGGGAGTATTTCACAGTCAGACCACAGCATTCATGATGACCAAAGCAACCTTGATCAAAAAGAAAAATGCTGTATGCATCATTGTACAAATTATGCTACAGAACCACAGTAACAAAAACTGTATGATACTAGAACAAAAATAATCATGTAGGTCAACAGAACTGAAAATAAGAGCCAGATATAAATCATTGCAGCCATCTGAATTTTTTATAAGATGCCAAAAATATGCATTAGAGAAAAAGGCAGCTTCTTCAACCAATGATGCTGGGAAACTTGGATAATCATACAGAGGAGAATGAAACTATATTCCTAACTCTCACTACAAATGGATCAAAGGGCTTAATGTAAGACCTGAAGGTGTTAGAATGAAAAACCAAGAAAGTGTTTTAAGATAAAAGCATATAGAAAGTCTTTCTCAATAATAGGATTCTAGTCACTCAGGAAATAAGACCAATAACTGACAAATGGTAAACAACCAAGTAAAGACAGAACAGGATGAACTACACACCTGATAGAAGATTAATTCTTGCAATATACAAAGAACTTTAGAAAATAAGTAACAAGAAACAACCTAATCAATAAATGATCTAACAATGTAAACACACTCAAAAGATGAATTTCAAATGTTTAATAAGAACATGAAAATGTTCATCATCACTAGATATTTAAAACTGCGAATTAAACTAGTGTTGAGGTTCCATCTCACTTCAGTGAGAATGGTAATCATTAAAGAAAAACAAATAACTGCTTGGGAGGGAGTAGACAAAGAGGTACCCTTAAACACTGCTGACAAAAATGTAAACTATTTCAAGCACTATGGGGATTAGTATAGACTTCCTACAATAACTGAGATGCATATAGCATATGACTGTGCTACTCTGCTCCTTACCTTTCATCTGAAAGACTCTAAATCAATATAACAAAGACATTTGAACATCAATATTTATTGCAGTAGTATTTGCAGAAGCTAAATTATTAAGTCCTATAGGTGTCTGTCAACAGAAGGGTATGTAAAAATGTGATGCACATAAACAATGAAATTTTACTTGACCATAAAGAATGAAATTATCTCCCTTACAATAAAACACATTCAATGAGAAATTGTTGTAGTAAGTGAATCTAATTTCAGAAAAAGAAATGTCACATGTTTCTGTCATTTATGGATCAGAATTTTTTTTTAATTTTTTGAGATAGGATCTCTCTACATAGTTTTGGCTGTCATAGAACTCACTAAGTATAGCTGGACAGCCTAGAACTCACAGAGATATCCTTCCCTTTACCTCCTGAGTGCTGGGATTAAAAACATTCACCCCCACATCCATCCCATACATTTTTGTGTAAGTATATAAAATTATAAGATTGAGCATAGTGGCTCACAACTTTTATTCCAGCACTCAGATTACAAAGATAGGTAGATCTCTTTGAATTCAAAGTCAGCCTAGTTTACATGAATAGTTCCATGGCAGGGCTATAGACTGAGACCTTCTCCTCAAAAAAGTATCATATATATACATATATATATATGTGTGTGTGTGTGTGTGTGTGTGTATGCATACACACATATATGGTACATGAATATGCATACATATACATGGTATATGTATATATACACACATGTCTATGTATATATGTGATACAAAAGCATAACTATATATGTATATAATACTCATATGTATATATGTATATAGCTATGATACTTTTTTGAGAAAAGGTTTCACTATAAAGCCCTGTCATGGAACACGAACACACACACACACACACACACACACACACACACAAATATGAAAGCAGAAGCCAGGACCAAAAAGGACTGAAAGAAAGAAAGAAAGAAAGAAAGAAAGAAAGAAAGAAAGAAAGAAAGAAAGAAAGAAAGAAAGAAAGGAAAGAGAGAGGAGAGAGAGACAGAGAGAGAGGAAAGAAAGAAAGAAAGAAAGAAGAAAGAAAGAAAGAAAGAAAGAAAGAAAGAAAGAAAGAAAGAAAGAAAGAAAGAAAGAAAGAGAGAGAGAGGGAAAGAGAGGGAGGGAGAGAAAGAGAGAGGGAGGGAGGGAGAGAAAGAGAGAGGGAGGGAGGGAGAGAAAGAGAGAGGGAGGGAGGGAGAGAAAGAGAGAGAGGAAAGAAGGAAGAAAGAAAGAAAGAAAGAAAGAAAGAAAGAAAGAAAGAAAGAAAGAAAGAAAGAAAGAAAGAAAGAAAGAAAGAAAGAAAGAAAGAAAGAAAGAAAGAAAGAAAGAAAGAAAGAAAGAAGGAAGGAAGGAAGGAAGGAAGGAAGGAAGGAAGGAAGGAAGAAAGGAAGGAAGGAAGAAAGGAAGAGAGAGAGAGAGGGAGGAAGAGAAAGACAGAGAGAGAGGAAAGAAGGAAGGAAGGAAGGAAGGAAGGAAGAAAGAAAGAAAGAAAGAAAGAAAGAAAGAAAGAAAGAAAGAAAGAAAGAAAGAAAGAAAGAAAGAAAGAAAGAAAGAAAGAAAGTTTAATATAAACTTCATGGAAGCACAGTGTGTGCATATGTCTGCGTGCACATGTATTTCATTAGAAATTAAGCCTACAGTCACAAATGTGCTAAGCAAGTGTTCTACTACTGAGCTATCCCTCAGGACCTCTATTAACTTCATGAAACAAAGCTCACTAAGTTGCTTAGGATGGCTTTGAACTCACTTTAGCCCATGCAGGACTTGAATTTGTTGCAGTCCTGCTTAGTCTCCCCAGTAGCTAGGAGACTTGTAAAAGCCTGTGTCAGGGCTATCTTATGCCTCAGATCGTCCCAGCTAGGAAGATTTAGATTCGAGGGGGAACTTTTGGATTTCAGGAAAAGGCACAGAACCTTTTGGATTTCAGGAAAAGGCACAGAATGTTTGGATTTCAGGAAAAGGCACAGGTTCAGCAAGATGACAGACAGACACAACCACACACAGAGACGGTTTGAATCTGAATGTATTTTTCTGTTTTGAGGCATGAGCCTTTAAGCATGAGGGATTGACATTTACATATCAAAAGATTTATCCAGTAAAGCAAGCAAAAGGAAGAATTAACATAACCATTTGACACAAGGAAGTATAAAATCAACCAGGTAAAACATTTTCCTGTGTAACAAATTTAGAAGCTCGAACACAGACAACATCAATCTTCCTGATATAATCTTTTAAAGGGACTTTAAAGGACGTTTTGTCAAACTCCCTGAGTCTAAATGAGTCTCCCTGAGTAATAAGTATAAACTGCATCTGAATCACACCTGGATAAGTTAAGAATGTCGTTTTGGCCAAAGATTCCCTAGGTGGGGTCTCCAAGACAAAAGCAGTTCCTCACAAGCTTCCATTGAGGCAGCTCTGAGCTTTGTACCAACTCAAATGTAAATTCTTTCTAATTTGCCCAACACCTACCTGTTAGGCAAGGACTTGTATAAGGTTCTTCAGATGTAAATATCTTCTAGTCTGAACCTATTGTCTAAGACCAGACCCAAACCCACCTCTCCTGCAAAGACATTGTATGAGGTTCCTCAAATAAAAATGTCTTCTAATCTGAGCCTATTGTCTAAGACCAGACCCAAACCCACCTGTCCTGCAAGGACATTGTATGAGGGTCAAAAAACAAAAACAAAAACAAAAAAAACTTGTACTTTTCATGTGTCAATGGTTAAACTAACCTCTTCTTACTAACATTATATCTTTTAAATTATGTCCAATGACTTATAAGCCAATATACAGTCAAGACACGTGAAATATATTTATACCACTGTGCTAATTAATGCTTTTCATACCATAGTGTCAGAGCCATACTTCATTTATATATTGTTGGGAGGTAAATGTAATTGCGTAAACTACTGGAGCAAAGCATTGCAGAATTTTCTGGCTAGTGACTTACTTCAAGATGGATTCTTTTACATTTTAATTTGCTTGGTTTTTCTTAGTCCCAGCTACTAAAAAGGGAGAGAGTTTAGGAGCAAAGCAAATTGCCAAGTGAGATTTTCAGCTTCTGAATAGAGCTGTTTCGGAGGGCTCCAGGAGACATTTCTTGCCTCAGTCTGTAAAACTTTGTCTCACAGTCTACTGGAGCCACTGTGGCAATGTTATATTATTTTTCTTTTAAAAACTATTATCATGTTTTAAGTTTTATGTTTATAGGGTATTTTGCCTACATGCATGTCTGTACATTATGTGTATACCTGGTATATCCACAGAGACCAGAATCGGGCATCAGATCTCCTGAAACCAGTTACAGCTGCTATGTGGGTGCTATGAACCAAACCCTAGTTCTCTAGAAGAGCAGAAAATGCTCTTAACCATCTGTCCAACTTTCCAGTCCTATATTCATTTTCTTATTCACCACTGTGTTCCCAACTATAAGAATGGTGCTTAGAGCATAGTGAGTTCTCATTCAACAAATATTTGTTGATGAATATAATTCATCAAAGGTAGACACATTTCATAGTATTCAGCCATATTAAAATAATATTAAGGTCCCTCTCTACTCCTTCTCTTCTTTATCTGTGTATATGCTCTTTCTTTCTTTCTCTTCTTCCTCTACACTCCTTTCCCATGGCCACTTCCCTGGCCTCAGTCCTTTGAGCTTACCCAAAAACAGCTTCCCAATAAACCTTTAATATGAATAGTTTAATAACTATTTAATATAATCTAAAAACAATAACCTTATTAAGTAGGAAAACCATTTAGAGTAATGCTTTGAAGAAAAGATATTTTATAATTTATACATTTCTTGAAAATATTTCCTATCGTTTTGTACCTAAAGTACTTAATCTCTCATTCTCTATTATCCTAAAAAATTTTATTGGTGGTACTCAATTGAATAAAATTCTTCTGAGTGTGAGTTGTCTATAATTATTTGGTTTTTTGTCAGAGAATTTCTGTCAGAGAAAATGAACTCATATTTAATTCACATTGCCAAATATGCAGCAAATTCTTTGACTTAGTAAATAGAAAAATTATTGATTCACAGCCATTCTCCTTAGTTTCTTAAGTCTCCATGGCCTTTTTCCTAATTCATTACCTGATTATAAACATCCCTACTAGAGATAGCTCATAAGTGTTCTTTATTATGATGCTCAGGGCAAGAAAAAAGTAAGATAGCACATTCTCGTTTTATTCAAGGTTCATTCATTCCCTCAGAAGATGAATGAATGAATAACAAAGTTTATTTACTGGTCTCTAACTGTTTCTTTGTTCTATACATTCCCAGTTGGAACTTGGCCTGTGTGGTAGCTAATCTTAGTTGTCAACTTGACACATCTGGAAAGAGGACTCCTCAGTTGAAGAATACCTCCATCAGATTAGTCAATGGAAATGTTCTTGACTGATAATTGATGAAGAAGGACCTAACTCACTGTGGATGGTATCACTTCCAGGTACAAGTGATCTTGGTTATTTAAGAAAGGTAAGTAAGCCTGACCTCAAGCAAGTCAGTAACCAGCTTTTCTCCAGCTTCTGCTTCTAGTGCCTGCGTTGAGTTTCTGCATTAGCTTCCATCAAAGATGGAACCTGCCACCTAAAATAAATTCTTTTCACTCTGTGCTCCTTTTGATCATGGTATTTATCACAGCAAAACAGAAAGCAAATAAAAATAACTCTTTTGTGATTTTTTTCTTTTATTAAACTAATAAAATTTATTTTAAAACATAAAGCTAAGTATTGACTTTTTTAGGTCATCAGAATAATTTATAATAGTTAAATGCCTCTTAAATACACATGATTCCTTATGAAGCTAAAAGTAATATGCACTCAAACAGTTTTTAATATCTATTTGGAACATTAACCATGATAGAAGTAGAAAAAAATGTCTTATGAAGTCCTCTATGAAAAGAAATTGTGACACGTTCCCGATTAGACAGAAACCATTCCACTCCAAGAGTGAATACTTTGTATAACTGTGGCATCATAGAACGAGTTGGCTAGTGTTCCTTCTGTTTCTATTTTGTGGAATAGTTTGAGAAATATTGGTATTAGGTCTTCTTTTAAGGTCTGATAGAATTCTGCACTAAACCCTCTGAGCTTGGGCTTTTTTTTTTTTTTTTTCTTTTTGTTGGGCGACTATTAATGACTGTTTTTTTTAATTTTTTTTAATTTATTTTCTATATTCTTTGTTTACATTCTAGAAGCCTTCCCCTTTCCCAGTCCCCCCCCCCCCAATATGTTCCATAAGTCCTCTTCTCTCCATCCATTCTCCTGTCTTTCCCCCTCCCTTTTCTCTGTCCTGATACTCCCCTACTATGCTGGATCAAGCCTTTCCAGGATTAGGGCCCTCTTCTTCCTTCTTCATGGGAATCATTTGAGATACTAATTGTATCTTCAGTATTCAGAGCTTCAGGGCTAATTAATATCCACTTATCAATGACTACATTCCATGTGTATTCTTTTGTGATTGTGTTACCTTGCTTAGGATGATATTTTCCAGTTCCATCCATTTGCCTAAAAAATTCATGCAGTCATTGTTTTTAATTGCTGAATAGTACTCCACTGTGTATATATACCACATTTTCTGTATCCATTCCTCCATTGAGGGATATCTGAGTTCTTTCCAGCTTCTGGCTATTATAAATAAGGCTGCTATGGACATAGTGGAGCATGTGTTCTTATTGCATGCTGGGGAATCCTCTGGGCATATGCCCAGGAGAGGTATAGCAGGGTCCTCCGGATGACTGTTTTTTTTTTAATTAGATATATTCTTTATTTACATTTCAAATGTTGTTCCCTTTCCTGATTCCCCCTCCTAAAAATCCCATAAGCCATCTCCCCTCCCCCAGTTCCCCAATCAATCCCCTCCCACTTCCCTGTCCTGGTATTCCCCTACCCAGCTGTATCCAGCCTTTCTAGGACCAAAGTCCTCTCCTCCCTCTGATGTCCAACAAGTCCATTCTCTGCTGCCTATGTGTCTGGAGCCATGGGTAACTCCCTGTGTACTCTTTGGTTTATGGTTTTGACCCTGGGAGCTCTAGGAGTACTGGGTGGCTCATATTGTGGTTCCTCCTATGGTGCTATAAACACCTTCAGATCCCTGGGTTTTTTCTCTAGCTCCATTGGGGACACTGTGCTCAGTTCAATGGTAGACTGAGAGTGTCCCCCTCTGTACTTGTCATGCCCTAGCAGAACCTCCAAGGTGACAGCTATATCTGGCTCCAGTCAGCAAGCCCTTGTGGGCATCAATAATAGTGTCTGGGTTTTGTAATTAATGACTGCTTCTATTTCATTAGGGATTATGGGATGGTTTAGATGGTTTATCTGATCCTGATTTAACTTTGGTATTTGGTATCTGCCCAGGAAATTGTCCATTTCATCTGGATTCATTTTCCAGTATTGTTGAATATAGGGTTTTGTAGTAGGACCTGATGATTTTTTGAGTTTCCTCACTTTCTGTTGTTGTATCTCCCTTTTCATTTCTGATTTTGTTAATTTGGATACTGTGCTGGGCCCTCTGGTTATTATGGCTAAGGGTTTATCTACCATGTTGTTTTTCTCAAAGAACCAGATCCTGGTTTTGTTGATTCTTTGTATAGTTCTTTTTGTTTCTACTTGGTTGATTTCAGCCCTGAGTTTGATTATTTTCTGTCATCTACTACTCTTGGGTGTGTTTGCTTCTTTTTTGTTCTAGAGATTTCATGTGTGCTGTCAAGCTGCTAGTATATACTCTCTCCAGTTTCTTTCTGGGGGCATTTAGAGCTATGAGATTTCCTCTTAGCACTGCTTTCATTGTATGCCATGAGTTTGTGTATGTAGTGCCTTCATTTTCATTACATTCTAAAAAGTCTTTAATTTCATTTCTTATTTCTTCCTTAACCAAGTTATCATTGAGTAGAGCATTGTTCAGCTTCCATGTATATGTGCACTTTCTGTTGCTATTGAAGACCAGCCTTAGTCCATGGTAATCTGATAGGATGCGTGGGATTATTTCAATCTCCTTGTATCTGTTGAGGCCTATTTTGTGACAGATTATATGGTCAATTTTGGAGGAGGTACCATGAGGTGCTTTGAAGAATGTATATTCTTTTGTTTTAAGATGAAATGTTCTACAGATATCTGTTAAATCCATTTGGTCCATGACTTCTGCTAGTTTCACTGTGTCTCTGTTTAGTTTGTGTTTCCATGATCTGTCCATTACTAAGAATGGGGTGTAGAAGTCTCCCTCTATTATTATATGAGGTTCAATGTGTGCTTTGAGCTTTAGTAAAGTTTCTTTTATGAATGTAGATGCCCTTGCATTTGGAGTATAGATGTCCAGAATTGAGAGTTCTTCTTGGTAAATTTTCCTTTGATGAGTATGGAGTGTCCTTTCTTATCCTTTGTGATAAGTTTTGGTTAAAAGTTGATTTTATTCAATATTAGAATGACCACCCCAACTTGTTTGGTGGGACCATTTGCTTAGAAAATTTGTTTTCCAGACTTTTACTCTGAGGTAGTGTCTGTCTTTGTCACTGAGGTGCGTTTCCTGTATGCAGCAAAATGCTGGATCCTGTTTATGTATCCAGTCTGTTAGTCTATGTCTTTCTATTGGGGAATTGAGTCCATTGATGTTAAGAGATATTAAGGAATACTGATTGTTGCTTCTTGTTATTTTTGATGCTATTTTTAATGTTTGTGTAGCTATCTTATTTTGGGTTTGTTGAAAGAAGATTATTTTCTTGCTTTTTCTAGGGTGTAATTTCCCTTGTGTTGGTGTTTTCAATCTATTATCCTTTGTAGGGCTGGATTTGTGGAAAGATATTGTGTAAAATTTGGTTTTGGCATGGATCGCCTTGGTTTCTCCACCTATGGTAATTGAGAGTTTTGCTGGGTATAGTAGCCTGGGTTGGCATTTGTATTCTCTTAGGGTCTGTATGAGATCTGCCCAGGATCTTCTAGCTTTCATAGTCTCTGGTGAGAAATCTGGTGTAATTCTGATAGGCCTGCCTTTATATGTTACCCGACCTTTTTCTCTTACTTCTTTTATTATTCTTTGTTTTGTGCATTTGGTATTTTGACTATTATTGTGACAGGAGGAATTTCTTTTCTGGTCCGATCTATTTGGGGTTCTGTAGGCTTCTTGTATGTTCATGGGCATCTCTTTATTTTAGGGAAGTTTTCTTCTATAGTTTTGTTGAAGATATTTACTGGCCCTTAAAGTTGGGAATCTTCGCTCTTTCTACACCTATTATTATACTTAGATTTGGTCTTTTCAATGTGTCCTGGATTTCCTGGATGTTTTTGTTTAGGAGCTTTCTGCATTTTGCATTTTCTTTGACTGTTGTGTCCAGAGTTTTCTATGGAATCTTCTGTACCTTAGATTCTCTTGTCTATCTCTTGAATTCTCTTGGTGATGCTTGCATCTATGACTTTTGATCTCTTTACTAGGTTTTCTATCTCCAGGATTGTCTGTCTCCCTTTGTGATTTCTTTATTGTTTCTATTTCCATTTTCAGATCCTGGATGGTTTTGTTCAATTCCTTCTCCTGTTTGTTTTGTTTTGTTTTTCATTAATTCATTAAGAGATTTTTTTGTGTTTCCTCTTTAAGGGATTCTACCCTTTTACCTGTGTTCTCTTGTATTTCTTTAAGGAAAGTATTTATGTCCTTCTTAAAGTCCTCTATAATCATCATGAGATATGATTTTAAATCTGAGTCTTGCTTTTCTGGTGTGTTGGGGTTTTCAGGGTTCACTGTGGTGGAAGAAATGGGTTCTGATGATGCCAAGTAGCCTTGGCTTCTGTTGCTTATATTCTTGCCCTTGCCTGTTGCCATTTGGTTATATCTGGCATTAGCTGGTCTTGCTGTCTCTGACTGTGGCTTGTACTTCCTGTAAACCTGTGTGTCAACACTCTCTGGGAGGACTTTGGGTATGGAGAGCTGTGGCACAGTATGAGCTCTGGGACACAGAAACTGGAAGGATCTTGTCTCCAGCTGTTCCTTGGTTCCTGTGTCCTGATGGCTCTGGGCAAGTCCCTCTTGGGCCAGGAATTTGAGCAGAAGTGGTAGTCTTCCCTGTACTCACAGTTGTGTCAGCACTCCTGGGAGACCAACTCTCTCCAGGTGGTATTTGGGTATGGAGCACTGTGGCAGAACACCTTTTTTCCTTCTGGTACATATCAGTTAAAGAACATTTTATCTTACGAGAGGTTCATTTCTAAGTTTTCCCATGGTGAAATCAAAGACTTCTGGATTCCTTGTCTAATATTCTACATACATAATCATTTAAATGGTTGGAGCAAGAAGAGGTAGGGTAACAGTGAATGCTAGAAAAATCGTATGTAGTAACCTGTCTTCAAAGAAGCAAAGCAGCCAACAAGAAAGAGAAACAAGGGTTCAAATGCTATACGTCCTTCAGGAGCCTAACCTATCAGTATGTCCCAAATCTCACCCATCTTTTGGCAGGCTTTTAGAGTGACAATGTTCATCCTTATGTGATTTATTCTGTCAGGATCCTCATTTCCTCTATGTCTGTCCTCTACCCAGTATCCCTTTGAAAGAGTCCCTCTTCTATTCACTAATTTGCACTTAACTGTGCTTCTAAGTACAGATTCTGGAAGTTTTTCTCTGACCTTACTGCTTGGAATCACTATTTTCTTTGAATTTTCAAAATGCTTCCAAGGAGAAAAGCATAGAGAGCAAATTGCTGTCATGAACATAAAATGCATCACTCTACTTCAGGTCCACTCTACCCAAGGGCTTTCCTATCTATAGGGCAAACAAAGCTAGATAGAATGTGAATTAATTTATTATACAAAAATTTAGATAAGAAATCACTGTCTGAAATATTTTGGAAAGAATTTGTTAGGAAAACACTTGACTTTGAGTAAGATTTAGATAGATGGAAAGAAGCCTTTATAGGATAGAAGTAAAAGAACTGAGATGGAAAAGAACAAGTTATATCCTGCAAATGGGAAATAAGAATCCCTCTACACTATATTATTTTAATTATATTTTATTATTTTATATGTATGGGTATTTTGCCTGTATGTATATATGTGCACTGTATGTGTCTGCTGCTGAAGGAGGCCAGAAGAGGACATCAGATCCTCCTGGGCTGGAGTTATAGATGACTATGATCTGTTGTGTGATTGTGGGGAATTAAACCTGGATTCTTTTGAAGAGTAACAAAAGTTCTTAACTGATGAGCTATCTTTCCAGCTCTGAACTGTATTCTTTATTGCATCTGGTCCTCTGCTTCATTTCTGTGCGTATAGAATATATCATTGAGTAAATGAACTGTGGAAGGCAGTGATATTTTTTAGTAGATAATATGCTACCGAGTATTGATCTATCATCAATATTTAAGCAGAAAAATAGCTTCATTTCAGGAAGACAGAAGAATGTTAACTTCCCTCATAACACAAAATAGTATTAATAAAATAAGGGAAACTAACCCATTTTAAAAATGAGTTGAAATTAATAGAAATATAAAGATGCTCTCAATAAAAAGCACTGATAATAATTGTTTTCTATTTGTATTCAGTGGTTCAAAATGTCAATAGTTAATTAACATATCTACAAAATCCATGTTCAGTGGATTTGGCATTGTTCCTTTTTATTACAAGCTGTTGACCTTCATGTGTTTGAAAAGTCTCTTTTGAGATAATGCTTGACAAAGCCTTCTACAAATAAAGACTTATGCAATCAATTAACCACTGCATATATTGTTTCTGCAAAAGAAATAAATGACTACCCGAAGAGCCTATTTATTTCTGGTTCTCAGAATAACAATTCCAAAATTGCCTGAGGCATTATCACAGCATCCTTGAATAAAGGATCTTTGGCTGCCTAAATCTACCACATGTATCAGCAGAAGTAAAGAAAGCTGTTGCCAATTTGGGGAAGCCATTTAACCATGACTGGCTTTGAGCAACAAATAACCATACAACAGCTCTTTCCCCTTTGTATCACACACCATATGCTAACTTTGTACTTTTTTGAAACAGTCTCATGAATCCCAGGCTGGCTTCAAACCAGCCAAAGTTAATTTTGTATTCCCCTTCCTTCTACCACCAGCCCTCAAGTGCTAGGGTTATAGGTGTGTACCACCATGCTTCGTTTATATGCTGCTGGCAATTGAGCACAGGGACTTTGTACATACTTGGCCATCATGCTAACAGTTTAGCTAAATTCTCAGCCCACTCTGTGTCAACTTGGTACAACTCAGCTGTCCAATTTTTAGTTTCATTAACCAGATGAGATGATTTGTATTGTGTGAGTTATTGTGGGGTATGTGCATGCACACATGAGGTCAAGGCAGGTGTTGATGGAATACAAAAACATAAAGCAGATCTCAGGGCTGGAGAGAGGGCTCAGTACAGTAGTC